>NW_007249115.1:163759-187363 GCF_000164805.1 Carlito syrichta
TCAAAAAATCAGCCGGGCATGGTAGTGTATGCCTGTAATTCCGGCTACTTGGAAGGCTGAGGTGGAAGGATCCCCGGAGCCCAGCAGGTCGAGGTTGCGGTGGCCAGGAGCAGCCACTGCACTCCAGACTGGGTGACAGAATGAGACTCCAACTCAAAAAACAAAAAAAAAACAAAAAACAAAAACATTAATCATTTTCCTTCCAAGATGAAAACTATGCTGTAAGAATTATCTGAAACTCATTTGTAGGACATTTTTTATATTGAGTAGCAAAGGTGTGACTCTATAAGTCAAGTTCACACAGTTCAATTTGATGTATTTAGCTAGAAATTTAATTGTTTAAAAATATGAACTTTAAACATACCTTTGGTCAATCTTCGCAATTTGCACTTAAATGTCAAGATTGCCATATTGCAGAGGAAAAAGGCAGAAGCAGACTCTTATCACAATGACCAAACTATTAACTTTTGATTCACTTAAAAAATGTCAAGGAAGAGGAAAAAAATTTTTACTTGCGCTTCAAGAAACACATTTCAAGCATGGTTCATGTGAAAGTCGTTGCCAGGCCACTCTGGAAGCTACATGAAGGCAAAGGCAGACACACCCTGAGTAGTAACCAGCATGGACAGGAACCGTCCCCAAACCAGCCGACTCCAGGGGTGGGCAACTCAGGTGACAACTCTAAGTGAGGGCAGAAACTTACTCTCCTTGCATGGAGGATGCTAGTAAGAAGAGGCACTGTGGAACCCTCAACTCTGAGGGATGCCAGGCCTACATGATACCCTCCTGGAGGTCTCTTGGGATTCTGAGGGCAGAAGAGAGGACAGAAAGCTTGGGAACCGCGAGCAATGCAGGGCACAGACATGGGAGTCTAGGGGAGGGCATGGAGGGCCAGGAGAGGGGTGGGGGTGATTAAAACAGGGCTCAACAGGTTGGGGACCCGTGTGGCTGTTGATACCTAATCTACCATCCTGGACACACTAAATTTTCCTTTTTTGCTAAGTAAATGCTGAGAAATATAGGCCTGAATCATGTACTATTTGGATAAAAGTTAACTTTCTGCTACATAGTTGATATACATGCAAAGAGAGAAACCAATGGAATAAGAAGCCCACAGGAGAGGATAATACAAAAGCTACCAAAGATCTCCTTCTGGAAGCTATAGAGAATTGGGTTTCAGCACCCTGAATTGTTTTGACTAAACTAATGGTGATATTAATTGATACTTCCTGATTATACAAATATAGACGCCGGAGACATACCCTAAGCATATCAATAGTTCATAGGGCAAATTTCTCTAAAACTGAAAAGCAAAAAAAAGGCAATTTTATCAATCTTCAAGAAGCCCACATGGGATATATATCCAGATACTGGAGAGAAAGCCCCTCACTAGACCTGCTGCAGCTCAAGTGGAACAGAGGAGAATCTGGCTCTCAGGAGATTTTCAGAGGCAAATATCAAATCGGTGAAGACTTTAGAACATCAATATGTCTACATAATTCTCTTCCAAGATGATCACACGTTTTTGTCAGAGATTGATGTTCCTGGTAGCTAAAGCCAAATATGTACATTGCCCAAACATAAAGTCTAAGAAGAGAGTAATGAAAAAAGAAAACTTTTGGTGTGTTATTCTGACAAACGAAAACACAGGACAGATGCTCTCCACATATACTGCTGTGTACTTAGGAAAAAATGTCACTACGCCATGTCACCGGTGCTGTACCTCATCAGTGTTCCTCACAGTAAGCCCTACGCCATCAGCCCTAGACAATGCTCCCCAGCCTTCCTTACTCTCCATCATTGCTATAGTTCCTCCCTTGCCTTCCCTGCTTTCCATCATGCCTAGACAGCCCTCCCTAGCCTTCTCTACTCTACATCTCCCTTGATGGCCACCCTATCCTTCCCTACTCTCCATCATCCCTAGATGACCCTCCCCAGCCTTCTCTCCTCTCCATCATCCCTAGATGGCCCTCTCCTGCCTTCTCTTGTCTCCATCATCCCTAGACAGCCCGTCCCTGCCTTCTTTACTCTCCATGATCCCTAGACCACGCTCCCCAATCTTCTCTACGCTCCATCATCCCTATATGACCCTCCTTAGCCTTCCTGACTCTCCCTCGTCCCTAGAAGAACCTTCCCAGCCTTTCCAGCTCTCCATCATCTCTAGACAACCATACCAAGGCTCTCAACTCTCCATCATGCCTTCGACAGCCCTCCCCAGCCTTCTCAAGTCTCCATCATCCCTAGCTGACCCTCCTCAGTCTTACGAACTCTCCATCACCCTAGAACAGGGTTCCCAACCCCCAAGCCACAGACTGCCGCTGGTGCCTGACCTGCTAGGAACTGGGCCTCTCAATAGGAGATGAGTGGCAGGTGAGTAAGCAAAGCATCACGTGTATTTACAGCTGCACCCCACTGCTCCCATTACTACCTGAGCTCCATCTACTGTCATATCAGCAGCAGCATTACATTCTAATAGGAGTGTGAAGCCTATTGAGAACCGTGCATGTGAGGGATCTAGCTTGTACCCTCCTTATGAGGGTGATCTGAAGTGGAGCTGATGCAGTAATGCCAGTGCTGAAGAGCAGCTGCACAGTTTAACGTTACAGTGAGGTTTGACTGCACAGAAACCATAATAAATCAGTTGCTTGCAGACTCATAACAAAACCCTATCAATGAGTGGCAAAAGGGTTGATGTACTTCAATTGTACAGCTGCATCTGATGGCAGGCTGTAAGTCAGAAGCCGGCACTTATTTTAGTCCACATATAGCCTACCAATAACTTTATCTACCACTTCTGCTGGTGCCTCTTTTTTTACTTATGGTGAGTTGTGTTATTACTTCATTATATATTACAGTGCAGTAATAATAGAAATAAAGAGCACAATACAGGTTACATGCTTAAATCATCCTGGAATCATCCTCCTCCCTGCCCCACCGCCCACTTCATCCCAGTCCGTGGAAGATTATGTTCCATAAAACCAGTCCCTGATGCCAAAAAGGTCGGGGACTGCTGCCCTGAACGACACTCCTCAGCCTTCCCAGTGTTCCTTCATCCCTAGACAACTCTCCCCGACATCCTTGCTCTCCACTAGCACTACATTTCCTTTCCCACCCTTTCCTACTCGACATCACCCTAGACAGTACTCCCCAGGCTTCCCTACTCTCAGCACCCAGAAAAATCTCTAGACTTCCCTGCTCTCAATCATCCCTAGACAACCCTTTCCAGTCCCCCTTACCCTTCATTTTCCCATGACAGCTGTCACCAGTCTTCTCTACACTCCATCATCCCTAGACAACCTTCCCCTGCTTTCTCTGCTCTTTATCATCCCCAGATGCCCTTCCAGCCCTTCCCTGTCTCCTGCACCCTACACAAGCTTCCCAGCCTTCCCTATTCTGCATCATCACCAGACGGGCCCTCCCTCCCTCCCCTACTCTTCATCACCCTAGACAACATTCCCCAGGCTTCCCTACCCTCCATTATCCTTGGGCAACTCTCCCCAGCCTCCCTACTCTCCATCATCCCTAGATGCATCTCTCCAGCCTCCCTACTCTTCATCAAATCCCCAGACATCCCTCCACAGCCTCCCTACTCTCCATCATGTCTATACATCACTACCCAGCATTTCCTAATATTAGTCTAGACAACAGCACTTCTGAGCCTTCCCTACTCTCCATCATCCCTAGACTCCCCACCCCAGCTTTTCCCTTCTCTCCATCTTACATAGACACCTCTCCCCAATGTTCCCTGCAGTCCACCACCCTAGAACACCCTTCCCAATCTTCCCTACTCTCCGTCAGGCCTAGATGCTCCTCCTAGCTTACCTTAAGCACCATCATCCCTAGATGACCCTCTCCAATCTTCCCTCTTCTTCGTCATCCCTAGACAATACTCCCCAGCTTTCGCTACTCTCCATCAGTGTAGATACCCCCCACCTGCCCTACTCTCTTTCAGTCCTAGAGTCCTTTAATAGCTTTCCCTACTCTCCATCATCCCTGGATGACCGTCCCTAGCTTTCCTTGCTCTCCATCAACCCTCAATGGCCTTCCCAGTCTTCCCTACTCTCCATCATCCCTTGGTAACATCCTTAGCGTGCCCCACTCTGTCACCCTAGACATCCCTACCAAGCCTCCCTACTCTTCATCGTCCCTCGATGATCATCCCAGACTTCCTCACTCACCATCATTCCTAGAGTCCCTCCAAAGCCTTCTCTCATCTCCATTATGTCTAGGCGACCATCCCCAGCCTTCCCTACTCTCTCATTCCTAGAGCCCCTCCCAAGCCTTCCATGCATCCCATTATTCCTAGACATCTCTCCCTAGTCTTCCCTACTCTCCATCATCCCTCAACGGCCTCCCCAGTCTTCAGTTCTGTCACCCTAGACCTTCCCCCACAGCCTCTCTACTCTCCATCATCCCTAGATGACCCTCCCCAGCTTTCCTTACTCAACATTATTCCCTAGTACCTCCCTAGCCTTCAGTGCTCTCCATCATTCCTAGATTTCCCTCTCCAGCCTTCTCCACACTCCATCGTCCCCAGACAACACTCCCTAGCCTTCTCTACTCTCCATCACCCTAGACATCTCTCCCCATCCTTCTCTACTCTCCATCATTCTTCCTCAGCTTTCTCTACTCTTCATCATCTCTAGACAATGCTCCCCAATCTTTCTTTCTCTTCATCATCCCTTGATAGCCCTTCCTACCCTTCCCTAATCTCCATCAATCTAGACAACATTCTTTAGGCTTCCCTACTCTCCATCATCCCTAGACAACCCTCCCCAGTCTTTCCTACTCTCATTGACCCTAGACCTTTCCCCACTTCAGACTTCCCTGCTCTCCATCATCTTTAGATGACCCTCCCCAGCCTTCCTGACAACCCATCATCCCTAGAGGACCCTCCTGAGCCTTCCAAACTTTCCATCATTCCTACAGTCCCTTCCTAGACTTCCCTGCTTTCCGTTATTCCCTTCCCAGTTTAGTATACTCTCCATCACCCCTCAACGACCCCCCTCAGCCTTTGTTGTTCTCCATCATCTCTCAATGGCCTCTACAGTCTTCCCTACTTCCCATCATTTCCTAACACCCTCCTCAGCACCCACTACACATCATATCATCCTTAGACAACCCTCCCCGGCCTTCCTTATTCTCTATCATCCTAAAGTCTTTCCGTACCCTTCCCTGCTCTCAGTCATCCCTAGACCTCTCTCTCCACCTGTCCTACTATTGTTCTTCAATGTTATCCCCACCGTCTCTATTTTCTGTCACTCTAGACATCCTATCTTAGCTTCCTTACTACCTTTTATCCCTAGACTGACTATACTCCCCAGCCTCCCCTTCAGTCTGTCATTCCTAAAGTCCCTCACTAAGCATCCCTCCTCTCCATTATTCCTAGAAATCACTCCCCAGTCTTCTCTACTCTTCCTCATCCCTAGATGACCCCCCGGCTTCTCTATTCTCCATCATCCCTAGAAAACATACTTTAGCCTTCCATGTTCTCCATCACCCTAGACAACCTTCCCCAGCTCTCTCTACTCTCTATCATTCCAAGACGACACTCAGGTCATTGCTAGACGACACTCCCAGTTTTCTCTACTCTCTATCACTCCAAGACTATCCTCCCTAGTCTTCCCTGTTCTCCATCATTCCTCAATGGCTTTCCCAATCTTCCCTTCTATCACCCTAGACATTCCTTTCCATATTCCTACTCTTCCTCATCCCTAGATGACCCTCCCAGCCTTCCTTACTCTCTATCATTCCTAGAGTCCTTCCCTAGTCTTCCCTCCTCAGTTTTTTCTACTCTCCGCCATCCCTAGACAACCCTCCCCAGCCTTTCTTACTCTCCAAAATCTCTTGATGGCCTCCTCAGCCTTCCCTGCTCCCATCATTCCTTGACAACCCCCCAGCCTTCCCTGCTCCCCATCATTCCTCAGTGGTCTCCTTAGTCTTCCATTTTCTCCTTCACCCTAGACCTCCCTCTCCAGCCTCTCTACTCCCCATCATCCCTTGATGACACTCTCCAGCCTTCCTCACTCTACAACATTCCCACAGTCCCTCCTCAGCCTTCCCTGCTCTCCACCATTCCGAGACAGCACTCCCTACCTATCCCCCATCTCCGTCCCTCTAGACATTCCTCCCAGCCTTCTTTACTCCCTATCACCCCAGACATTCCTCCCCAGCCTTTCCTACTCTCCATCATTTCTAGATATCCCTTCACAGCCCTCTCTACTTTTCATCATCCCTAGATGACCACCCTCAGCCTTCCTTGCTCTCCATTATCCCTCAATGGCCTCCCTACTCTCCATTATTCCCAAACATCCCTCCCAGTCTTCCCTACTCTCCAACATCCCTAGATGTCCCTCCCCCACGATCCCTAGTCTCCATCACCCCTAGGTGGCCTTCCTCAACTTTCCCTTCTCTCCATCTCCCTAGACAACACTCCCTAACCTTCCCTACTCTCCATCATCTTTAGACCACACTCCTCAGCCATCCCTACTCTCTGTCATTCCTAGAGTCCCTCACTAACCTGTCTTGCTCTACATTATTCATAGACATTGCTCCCCAGGTTTTTCTACTCGTCATCACCCCTATTTACCCTCCCCTAACCCCGCAAGCCTCTCTACTCTCCATCATCCCTATACTACCCTCTTCAGCCTTTCTTACTCTCCATCATTTCTAGAGTTCCTCCCTAGCCTTCTCTGTTCTCCATCATTCCTAGATTCCCCTCCTCAGCCTTCCCTGCTCTCCATCTCTACACAATATGCCCTAGCTTTCCTTACACTCCAACACCCTAGACATCCCTCCCAAGCTTTCTCTACTCTCCATCATCCCTAGACTCTCCCCTGCCTTCCTTACTATCCTTCATCCCTAGATATCCCTCCCAGCCTCCCCTACTCTCTATCAGACCTAGACATTCCCTCTAGTCTTCGCTTCTCTATGTCATACTAGCTGTTTCCCAATCTTTCCTGCTCTCCATCACCCCCAGATGACCCTCTCCAAACTTCTCTACTCTCTGCCATTCCTAGACAACCTTCCAAACCTTCCCTACTTTCCATCATCCCTAGACATCCCTCTCCAGCTTACCCTACTCTCCATCATCCCTGAGCAACCCTCCCCAGCCTTCCCTACTCTCCATCATTCCTTGGCGACCTTCCCTTCTCAGCCTCCCCTAACCTCCTTCATACCTAGACAGTCCTCCCCGGCCTCCCCTATTCCCCATGATCCCTAGATGTCCTTTCTTTCCCTACTCTCCTTCATTCCTGGATGTCCCTCCCCAGACTTCCCTGCTCTCCATCATCCCTAGACATCCCTCCCCAGCCTTCCCTACTCTCCATCACCCTAGACAACACCCCCTAACCTTTCCTGCTCTCCATCATCCCTAGACCAGCCAGCCTTCCCTACTCTCTACCATCCCTAGATGGCCCTTTCCAGCCTTCCCATTTCTGAGACATTCTCTTCTAGGAATGTGTTTTTTCTCCATGTCACCAGTCCCCAAGGACTTTTCCTTCTCAGAAAATCATCACCTTGTCTATGTTTTCATTTTTGGCCTGCTGTCACTATTTCCTGTAGATATTTGTTTTTTAATGCCTTGGTCCCTTGCCCTGCTCTTCCCCACACTCATGAGATGAAAAATGCCTTTATAATGGGGAAGTCTTACGCCTCCAACTGCTTCAACATTAATGTAGTGTCCACCATGTCTAGGTGTGGGGCTTTGTCATTTGCTCCTGAAGAGTCACAAAGGCACATGTTGTGCTCCATGTGACATTTGCTAATGGAGATGTAAGTGTTCCTTCTAAACCCAGCAGCATGATAGCTTTGTTATACTTTGCCTTCTGAGCCCTAATTCGCATGGCTCTGAAGCACTCATTTCCATCCTTGGGTGAGCAGGCAAAGTCATGTGCTCAGAATTCTGGTCAAACTCACTGACATGAAAAAATACAGTCTCTTCATGTGACAGGGGACTCAAGCCACAATTGTTGGTTCTACCATGTTCCACACAGGCTTCAGAGAACACAGGCCCTGTGCTGGACGCACATGTGTGCATGACACATTAAGGACAGGATTCCCAAGACTCAAGAGGATTCTACTGTCCCAGAGATCAGCTCCTTGAATCTTAAAGAATGCCAGGAACATGGCAGTGGGTGCTTCAGGGAGATGGAGCCACAGTGCAAGGGCAGATCTGAGAGCCAAATGTCATTCTAAGGTGAATGTGAAGATAGTAGGGGACCTCAGGAAGCACTGGACAGAGGGGAACGGCCAGACCCTGAGAGACTGATGACAAATGGCCCCCTCAGAAGGCTTGCTGCCTCAAGGCCAGAGTCTGCGCCTGCATGTTGGTGTCACCCTGGCATTTCCAAGTCTTAGAGGGCTGGACACACACCAGAGCCTACATCTGCAAGTTGGTGTCACCCTGGCATCCCCAAGACTTAGGTGGCTGGACACACACCAGAGCCCACATCTGTGTGTTGGTGTCACCCTGGCATCCTTAAGATTTAGAGGGCTGGACACATACCCGAGACCCTGCCATACCCAATGGTGCGAGCATGTGCGTTTACCCCTGGTCCACCTTCCAGCCTTTCTCTAGCAGGTGAGCCAGACTCTCCCACAACTTTCTTCTACTTTTGACAGGAACCACTGGGAAGAAAACACAGGGATGGAAGCCGCCTGGGAACCTGCATCCCCCCACACAATCTGCCCCTCCCCTAAATCCATAGACAATGTGGACAGACATATTGACCCCCACATATGTAGAAACACCCCTACACGACCTGTCAGCCTACACACCGGTGACCTCTAACATCCTCAATTCAATCTGGCAAAACTCATAGCTGTAAAACATTTTCCCTTCATTCTTCTACAGAAGAATGAAAGCATCCTGGGAGAAAAATGTCAATGCAACGTGTCTTCACACTTTGGAGGGAATAAAAGGTGCAAGAAATACTAAGATGTGGTTCATCTGACCCTTTATGCTTTCTCACTCAAGTCATTAATTTCCCAGTCACCTCATATTATTCCAATAATGTAATCTTCTCATGAAATGCAAACTGTAAATTAACTTTCCATTCAGAACTTGCACCACTCCACAAGAAGTCAGTTTTCATGTGGTTATGGTGATTTTGCAATGTGTCACAAAGTAGAATGGACTAGTATGTTTCCCTCACCAAGGCATAAATGTAGAAGATCAGAACTCGTGGTTTTTATGTCAAAACATCTGTATTACAGGCTAAAAAGCAGCTATTTGCAAGACCCACGGTGCAGCAGCAACTGCCAACTACCCCATCTCCATTCTCCCCTCATCTACAGTAAGAACCCTGCTAAACTGCAGCTGAGCTCCTGGGCACCCAGTGAAAGACCGTATTTCCCACCTTTACTGCAATTGCTTGCTGACATACAACCAAGTTCTGGGTGAGATGTGAGGAGAAGTGGCAGGTGCAGTGGGTGGGGATGGCTCTGTCCCTTCCCGTGTCCAGTGAGGTTCCTGGAAAGCAGGCTGGGCGGCACCTTGAGTGGCAGGGCCCAGGTAATCCTCAGGAATAGAGCCCTATGAACGGGCAACCACAGGACACGAGCCAGGCTTCTGACAGTTCTTAGAGCAGACTTTGCATCAAAGAGAAGAAAAGGAACCTTGAACTATCTGGCTTCTGTTATCTTGGGTTTCTGTCACAAATCTTTATTTACGATCTAATTAATTTAGAGGACTACAGAAACGAGCAAATAAAAATGTAGCATGTACACACGGTCAACACCTGCAGGGTGAAAACTACTTCCCATCTCGTTCTCACTCGTCTTCTTCAGAAGGGTTGCTAGAGCTCCTAGAGGCAGCGCCTCCTGTGTACAAGCAGCTTGGTGGCAAAAAACACCCAGCCCGCCCTCGGGAGCCCAGTTCCATCTCTGACTGTGTGCCACGTGCCCTCCAAAGTCATCCTTGAGCCCCACTTTCCTCCTGTGCAAGTGGAGCAAATCCTTTTCAGGCGTGGACCTCAGGCTATGTCAGCAGGGAAAGACATGGTGTCTGCACCAGTGCTTTGTGTCCTGTGATGCACTGTGCAGCTAGGGTGTGCACCACAATGCTCTATATGCCAGCGCCAGCCCCCAAACCCTTCCTGCTGAAGAAAGACCTCCATCACCCGTTCTAGCGGAGATGGCCAAGAGCTAGGAGCATACTCTCCTGAGGCCAGGGTTCGTACAATGGCCATGGGCAAGACCCCAAGCCCCAATGCTTCCACGTGCAACGTGTACTGGTCCGAAGGCCAAAGGGTTTCAACCGAACAGCACAAGCTCAACACCACCTGTAGAAAAACAGCCCAGAGCCCAGGCACCACCAAGGCGTATCTCATCACATCTCTTGTCCACTGAAATACATTTGGCTTTTTCCATCAGATAGAGGAAAACATAAAGGGTAGAATCGTCTCCGCTGAGATGTATTTTTGTTGCTCAAAAAGATACACCTATGGTAGAAAACTAAATGCAGACGGAAGGTACAAACTGTTAGACACAAGCAAGCTAGATAGCAAACAGCTTGGATGGTCATCCTGAGCCCATGTGGGTCCAGTCAGTCCATCCACAGTGGGCGATGGCACCTCATGAGCCCTGGGAAATGGGCTGTGGGCTGGTACTTCCTGCAGCCTCACCAGCTACTGGCACTACAGAACCCTTTCTGGCCTTTAACCTGTCAAGAACCCGTGCTGTTATTCTATCCCATTTTCCAGAAGGGGAAACCGTGAAATGAAGCCACTCTCTGAGTTCGCCCAACTTATGTGTAGCACAGTCAAGACTTAGGGCCAGGTCGAGTCACCTTCAGGTCCACATGTCTCTAAGACTTCGCACTGCCTCTCGCTTAGGGGCCAGCAAATGTTTCAACAGTGAACGCATCGCTGTAACAGCATTTTAACTTCTTAAAAAATGAGGAAGCAAAGGACTAAACTCCAGAGGCCAGCGGCCAGAGGCCAGGAGCGTAAACAGCAAGCTGCCGTCCTCCGCAGAGCCCATGGCCATCTTTGGCTCCTGGAATAGCCCTGCTCACGGTGGCCCTTCTCCAGGGAAGACTACCCTCATCAGCTACTGGCATGTCTTCCTTCACCTCCTCAACCCTGTGTCACCTGACACACTCTCGATAACCCCACATGGGAGACCCCAGCCCCACAGCAAGGTGAGGGCTTCACCTTGACCCACACCTTCGCAGAGGCAGGCCGAGGCTGGCTCATGGGGTGCCCTCTTGGGTGGGCCCTGATGGCTGGAGTGGAAGACACACACCCAGTGGTCATAGCCCATTCCCAGAGAGTCTCTGCACACTCTGCAGTGCAGCAGGGCTATGCCCATGTCGTGTCATGCAGCCTAACAAAGTGGATGGTGACCTTCCCCCTTGGGGACAAGCCCACAGGAGCCTGGAAGAGCCCAGTGGCCAGGCAGACTGCTCAGGCTGGCGCTGACTCAAGCCCATTCCCCTCTGGACAGGGCTGGAACCTCCTGGGAGAAGCAGGACAGGAGCTGAAGAAAGAACCCCCTACCCACCCTGTGCACGCCAGGCTGAGCTGGAAAGACATGCAGGACAAAAACATGAGGAAGACTCCTGTGGGCTGCGGCAGGGCTGGGGCATTCCTGCTGGGCAAGGAGGACAATGAGAGCATGACTCACCTGAGGAGGACCACACGGTGCTGCTGCAAAACAGGAGGGCCAACAGGGAAAGGGGGCTGGGGGGGGGAGAAAGGGAAGGGTGCTGAGGCAAAGGGAAGCAGCTGTGCGCCTCCCAGAGCTGGTGCCCCAGCACTCCTACTCTGGCACCGATGCACAGCGCCCCGTGCAGGCCTAGTGCCACCCTGCCAGAGGTCACCTGCTCACTTGGTCACAGATGCTGCTGATCCAGAGCTGTCTCAGTGTTGTCCTGAAGAGCACGCAGCCCCTGTACCGCCTAGGGTGCCCTGGGAAGCTTTGGAGGTGATACTAGCAGCGGTTTTAGGGCTGGTGGTGGGAAGGGCAGCAGGGCTGCTTGGGGCAGGGTGGGGTCCTGGCTCAGCGCATCCCTGCTTTTCCCAGGAAGCTCTGTACTGTATGAGGGGAACAGGCTTCCAAGTCACCCCGGCTGGAGAGGTCAGCTCAGCTGCTTGGTGGCTGGCCATCCCTCCCTGGGCTCTTCCAGGATCCAGGGTCTTGTCCCCAAGGTGGAAGGTCACCACCCACCTTGTCAGACTTCGTGATGCAACCTGGTGTGCAGATATGCACCAGCACCAGCTGTGCCCCTGGGCGTGTTCCCTACTCCCTCCCACTCCCACCATGGGTGTCCAGGAGGTTCACCATATGGGCCAGCCTCAGCTGCCTCCCCTCATAGGCAGACACGGGACAAACTGCATTCCCTGCACAGAGAAGCCTGGCTGGTCCCCGTAAATTATGAAAGGAAGCTCTGCTGGGCGGGGATGAGATACCTGGACACAGCAGGCCCGGCCCATGGCTGTTTGGGGACTGCACTGCTCAACTTTGCTCCTCCTGGGACCCTCTACTGAGGCCTGGGGGAATAAGCCAACATCCACTTGACGCTGCACCTGTCACCAAGAGTGTGCACAAGTTACCTGCTGGCTCGTGTCCTCGGAAGTGCCTTCTACTCCGGAGCTGCTGTCTTCTCTGTGTTCAAGTCAACTGGGGGCCGCCCAGGTCCTGCAGACAGAGTCCTGGGCAGTACCCAGACAGATGAGAGCTGTGGGCCCGGTCCCAGGGACCTCCTGTCTCCAACACCCCACTAAAAAGACCTATGCTTGCACAGTGTGATCATATTTACACAGAGATTTACCAGCACGACAGAGCAAAAACTGCCCCATTTACTTGAACAACTGCTTGATTCTTCTCACAATAACCTTTTGAGAAACGTCCAGTGGTGAGCTTGTGGCCAAAGAGCCCGAGAGCTCTGTGCCCAGGTCCTTCCAGCCATGCCGTGACAGCAGCAGGAGGGACAGAGGAGTCGCCTCCTCCAGCTTCTGGTTTCGCTCATGAAGACATCCTTTTTGGAGATGTGTGCCAAGGATATCACAGAAAAACCTAAGATCGGTCCCTGGGAGGGGAAGAGACGCACCGGTGGGCCAGGAAGCTCTCTGAATGCTCAGCACCCAACTCCAAGTCAGGAAAAGGTTGCTATCATGGGGGGAACTGACAATTAGAAGACTCTACTAGGATTATTTCCGTGGTGGTAGACTGAAATAAAAGGGGAAAGTAAGTTTAGAAACTTAAAGACGATCGGAACTTAGGATCACACGCGTGTACGGACAAACACTCCTCCAGGGCATGGTGTCCTGGGGTGACATGTATGATTCAGCTGTTTTCCCAGAGTCTGTCTTTTGGCATCAGTATGCGTCCCTTTCTTCAGACTCGGGAAAGTGATGTCAGTGCCCACCTCTCTGCAGTGCTTTTCTGAACACGGAGGACACACTCGGCAAAATCACAGCCTGAGCTTGGCAAAACCACTGCCCAACAGTGGGCTTAAAATTCCTGTATTTGCCAAGGGTGTTTCTTCTCAAGACATTTAACCCATCCATAAGTATCCTCAAAATAGTGGGCAGAAAAGGGATAAAATAAAACGATCCTTAGTTCCACATGTATCCTACAAAGAAAAGTGAAGGTACAGAAGTTATTTGTTCAAACTCACCTCGTACTGATCTGGTGTTATAAAGAAAGGAATGTACGACTTACATGCCAACATTCATCCATCACGGCTTCCTTCAGCTTACGCAAGGCACCTCTGTCTGATTTTTCCAGGTTAGTAATAAAAGGGGACACTGAGGTGCATTCTAAGGGGGAAGGGAAAATTCCAGTCCTCATCACCCATTCTCTAGACTATTCAAATGTATTAGCACTGAGGTGTCATTTCCAGGACCCACAGCCTACTTGTTTGTATCTTCAAAACTAACTTTCTTTCTTAAAATAGGGAAACATCAACCCAGATCAGGGATTCTTCAGTTCAATCAAAATAAACAGAACACAGGACTACACAAGATCACCACTTGGTCTTCTCAGTGATTCTGCATTTGTAGTCATACAGAACAAGTGAAGTAACAACTTCATGTTCCTTAGCACATGTGTAAAGTTGAAGAGGACAACTATCAAGCCATTTATTTCCCTGAACCATAAACAAAGCTAAATTCACTCATATCCTGTGCTCAGTTAGGCCCTAAAAGAAACATCTCATCCCTAAAGGACAAACAGTGGGGCAGGCTCTGCCACAGCTCAGTAGACAAATCTTTGAAAACTGGTTCTCTGGGCCTCAGCCCCCCAGTCTGTGCAAACAGTATAAAGAGAATACCCATCCCACTGGTACGTGACAATGAAGTGAAAGGATGTATGTGCGAGCTCTTGGTGTGCTGTAGAGATGAACACATGTGATCTGGTGATTGCCTGTGATGTATGTGTGAGCTTTCAGTACACTGTAGAGATGAATGTACGTGATCTTGTGATTACCTATGATGTCTGTGTGAGCTCTTGGTATGCTGTAGAGATTGACATACGTGACTTGTGATTGCCTGTGATGTATGTGGAATCTCTTGGTATGCTGTAGAGATCAATGCATGTGATCCTGTGATTGCCTGTGACATATATGTGAGCTCTTGGTATGCTATAGACAATGACACATGTAATCTTGTGATTGCATATGACGTATGTGTGAGTTCTTGGTATGCTGTAGAGATGGACACTTGTGAGCTTATGATCCTACGTGGGTCACACTTTCATGTGGACGCTGACTGCCTTCTCTCACCAAGCCAACCCCAGCAGGAACGCCTCGGCTGATGCTTTTTGAGCACATCTGCTCTGGTAGTGACTAAATAGCAATTACACCTTCAGGTCATCAGAATAAACATTGCTAATCCCCCACCGGCTCTAAACGAAGGACTTGCAACAACCATGACCAGAAACACGGCCCTTGCCATGACTTCCCAAGGCCAGTCCCCAACGGTCGTCTCCCCATGTGGCAGGAAAGGGCTGATCTGTGTGCAAGCACAGATGTCATGTACCACCACAGGTGTATTCACATGTATGAAGGCGTGAAGTCCGCAGTTCCATCTCCCAACAGCAAGGACATGCCATGCAGTGATAGCAGCATCCCGTCCCTTGTATCTGGGACAGTACATCTGGCAAGTGCGGACGGATGCAGCCCAAAGGGCCGAGGCATAATTCACAACTCCTGACAGGGCATGGGCCTTGAGAGCACGTCCATCAGACGCTGCCATGTAAAGCCTCTTCCCTGAAACATCTCCTTTCTCCCTAAGAACTCTAAAGCTTCAAGAGTTTTCCACATGGTGTGGTGTGAGTGGAACAGTGAAGAGCAGGAAAGGTACCGACGCAGCAAATGCCAGTGCAATCGGCAGTCTTCCCGCAACAGTCCTGTTCTGACAGGAGACATCTCACTTCTGCATTAACAGCTCGTCTTCTTTTTGAGAGCTGTTATGACTCAGCAAGGATCGTAACCAAATACACCACACACTACAGGACAGGTCAAGAATGACAATGCCACCTGGCGAAGTGGGTCCATTGTGCCTAGTCCTCCCTTCCACACCCAGTCTTGCGGGCTCGTGTGACCCTACCTCAGTGAATCCCAGGTCACTGCAGGCCCAGAGCCTCAGCTATAGGAGGGCCCAGTCCTGGGGGGAGCCACACCCAGATGCTCAACCTGGAAGCCAGCACCGGGACAGTACTTAATACTGAAGAGAATACAGCACAGCTTCTAAATCCAGGCAGAAACAGGAAGCTATGCAGTATCCACTTCTACTCAGTCAGTCTTGGTAAGAGTCATAAAGGGAAGGCAAGGCCTGGTGGCCACCTTCCAAGGGCGCAGGAATATTATGCAGGCATTTCCAGCACAGGGACAAGGAAGGCCAGGGTACAGCGGCCTGGGCTCTTCCAGCCTGCACTGTTGATGCAGATTGACGTCTGTTGTGGGCTACTCTGTGTGGGTCAGGAGGTTGGGTGGCGTTCCGCCCCCACATGCCAGAGGTACCTAGCACCCCTCTCCACGTGACAATGAACCCTGTCTCCAGACACTGCCAAATGTCCCCTGAGGGGTGTCATCTCCTGGCTGAGAACCACTGCAGCAGGAAACTGATGACCCACATCTGGGAGAATAGCTGGGCTGAAAGGTCTCCCCACACGTGGCCTCCTTGGCTGTCCAAAGGAGGCTTTGCTGTGCCCTTGGACCATCTGAGACCTTCTGCTCCTGCTGTGCCCTCATGGACTTCAGGAGCCCCTAGAGGGTCAGGAAAGCCACCTGTGGGCCCCAGGAGCACAGGCCGCGCCTGCCACACTGGCAGCACCGTTCTATGATCAGCATCACAGCAGCTCCAGTGACCTCTGCTGAGAATCTACCCTGTCAGACTCCTCTCTTCTGGGCCTTTCGGTGGGCTGACCTCACATAAGAGGCAGGAGCCGAACGTGACCACAAGAAGTGGCAGGCAGGTCTCAGGCCTGGAGGATGTGAGGCTGATGCAGCTCCATGGCCTGCTCCATCTTTATCCCAAGCCAGCCTGCTGTGGGCCCACACTCCTGTCATTGCTTCAGGTACCGAGACAGTCAGAGACAAAACCTGCTGACCCAGAGGAGATGGAGAGAAGGCGCTCATCTTCACAGACATGTGCCATGACCACCTCCAGACTTCAGAGCTCCTGACTCGGCAGGCTGGGGCCTGAGCCACAGCAAGGCTGTGGCCACCTCCTGCCAAGGAGGAAGCAGAGGCCAGCAGGGCAGGCTCCCAGGACTTCTCCGGACTTTGCAATCCACACCCTACTTCGGTCAGTCTGGACTCCAAAAGCCGCTGCTCTGACGATCTGGTGCCGATGAAGACCAACCACTCAACCAAATCACCTCCCACAGCAGAGCACAACACATGCCCAGTGACAATGGTGCTCAGACGCCTCACGACCCCTCGTGACGCCATGGCCAGAGCCTTTCGGGGACAAGCACTTTTCAGTGATGAACCACCAGCCCTCTCAGCAGAGACAGCAGCAGCATGGCCCCACCTGCCCTGTAGCTATCCCCTGATGCTGCGGTTTTCTCCTGCAGGCTGAATGCTGCCCATGGCTAGCTGGCCCTTAAGATCCATGTTGACACCGCAGTATTCCCTTGACCGCATGAGACGCGCTGGAGGCCTTTCAGCTCTGCTAAGGACACTGTAAGCAGAAATGGCTGTGTGGAGCCCAGTCTCCCTTTACAACAGAAGGGCCTGTGACTCGGAGCTGGCTCCTCCTGCGCCACCTGTGACCGGGTGTGGCAGACCTCCTTGGCCATGAGCATCAAAGAGGATTTGCCTTTGCTAGCTACGTCTGCACAGTCACACAACACACTCTGAGTTTTCTCGACAGAACAGCTGCCTCCAGGGTATGGAACTGCCTCTTCCAGGACCCCATCTGAGTGTTCTCAGAGAGAGGCTTAGGAGACTATGTTGGGAGCGTCCCTTCTGAAGAGTCCTCCTCCTCACACTTCTGGGGAGAAGGTCGACCAAGAGGAAATGGAAGCTTCCACTCAAATGGAGACGACAACTACGTGGAAAGTAATTACACGTTTTACTTTTTAACTTGTTTTTTAGATCACAAGACTGACTTTGGATTTATTTTGCAACACATTAGCCTTTTGCCATCAGGAAAGAAGCTACGATACCAGCGTGCATTCCTTCTATGCAAATACAATGTACCACCAAGGAGCACAGACATGCACTGCACACTAAGAGAAATAAGCCCATCACGAGAAGTCCAAGGGTTTGGAAACCTCCCTCACTTCTCCATCAAGAACAAAGCAGTCAGGGAAATCCCATAATTCTTTTATCCCACTGTATTCCTCACTGAGTACTCTGCTATCAAGAAGGATGGCTAGAAGAATTTGCCCCATTTAAGAGATAAAGTGGCACTATACTTAAGACATGAATGATGCTGCCTTGTTCTCAAGTTAGTAATTTTAATGTTTGTGCAAATTCTATTGGTACCATATCAAATGTAGGTGAATGATGTTGGACAGTTTTTTTCTTAAGAAGACCAGATCCATCGCTTAAGTGATAAGCCTTCAAATATCTTGTTTACTTCAAACTGTATTCACAAAGCATGCAGAGAAAGAAAGGCTTCGAGAGTCTAGTGTGTCTCCACATCTAAAGGATTCAGTTGAGAAAGCAAGCAGAGAGGCCGCAGGTGCCAGGCATTGTGTAGAATTTGCACTTATGCTCCATTAATTGCCAGCATATCTTCCTATCCCCTTCCTCCCCTCCCCCTGCTAAATCCCTCTGGAAACAGCAGAGCAGCAGGCCCAGACTGGTACCCAGCAGCAACACCAGGAGCAGAAGTAGCCAATTACCCTCCAGAACACAAAGGGGGGTGGGGAGGATGCAGTTACCTAGCAACCAGAAAGAGCCGAAACAGCTGTGCTGCAGGCTCAGGCTGGTACCCAGGAAGAAACAGGATAGCCAATTAGCACACTGCATTTAATGCTGATGTGGTTTCCCAGTAACAAGCTGCACAAGCCTGTCTCTTGCATGTCCTCCCTCCCCTTCTCACACTTTCCTCAATCATGCACAGTATTATATTTGCCCTAATTACTGTTTCTCCACTGCTTCAAGTGACCATTATTTTGTCGCCAGAGAAATTGACAAAACTCAGAAAAAAATCTTCTGTAATGACAATATTTAGTTTCAAATTCAGTTTAGCTGTAAGCCTTGAGACACTAAACACAACAACAAAGAATGGGGGGAAAAAGACAGCAAATTGCCCTCTGCCTAAATTTATAAGGAGTCTATGATGCCTTTTCTACATGCCAATACTTTTATGCGGGTGAAGCCAAAAAAAATTAATACATACTGTCATTTTGCCATACACTGCGTTTCTAAGAGACTGAGTCCTCTGTGTACTTGAATTTATTCATATTGATTTTCTGACACTCTTTCCTGAATGCTAGGAACATAAAACGTCTTATTGCCTACATAAGGGAAGGGAGATATATCTTTTGTTGTTTGTTTTAAAATACCAATACTAGATTCAACAGGCTCATGACCATCTGGGAACTCAACATAAGGAATCATTATTTCCTTCCTAGAGTAGAGGCCGAGTACAGGTGAAGGCTGTTGTGTATCCCATAATAAGAGGATTCAAGACACCATGTTGTAAGTTCATAACCAAGCAATGAATTCCACTGAGATGGCATTAAACTACATGAACATACAAAATGAAGACAGAAAACTCTTTTTTTTTTTTTTTTTTTTTGAGTTGGAGTCTCACTCGGTCGCCCAGACTGGAGTGCAGTGGCCGCTCCCAGCCACCGCAGCCTCGCCTGCTGGGCTCCAGTGATCCTTCCGCCTCAGCCTTCCGAGTAGTCGGAATTACAGGCACGCGCTACCACGCCCAGCTGATTTTTTTTTTTATTTATTGTAGAGATGGGGTCTCGCTGCCCAGGCGGGTCTCGAACCCGCGGGCTCAGGCAATCCACTCACCTCAGCCTCCCAAAGGCGCGGGATGACAGGCTGAGCCACCGAGCCCAGCTCAGAAAACTCTTAAACATGACTACTGCACAGTCATTCTAAATTATCTCCCACTGCACCTTATTGTTCTTCTGCTCTAGAGTCAAGCTTTTCCTTGGGTCTGTTCATTAGGACACAGATGATAGAATTCTACATTTTTAGAGCTTCCATTAGACTAGACTCCTAGAACCTCTGCCACTTACCACTGGCTTCAATACTGGAACAATCTATACAAAATATCCCTGCTGCGAAAACAGCAACAGCTCCCAAGGAAGGCATCAGACACCACAGCACACCTAACTGGGCAACTCTCTACCACGCAGGAAAATGGCTTCTTAGCTGAGGCTGGCTTCTGGCTTCCTGCTTGCAACTAAAGGACTGACAGCTGTAACATTCTTCGCTCCAGTGACACAGGTAAAATTATTCTATTTCAACAAAACTGGGATTTTTAAAAAAGCTTTACACTGTTTGATTGAGAACGATTTGCACCACTTTACTGACTTCCATAGATTGTGTTGATTATGATCATGGAAGGAGGATAAATTCTGAAGACAGAAACAAAGAAGTCAGAATATATGCTTTATGACACCAGAAGAATGGCTTATAACATAAAAAGTTTTAAATTACAAATGGATTTTATTTTGCAAACAAAATAAAAGAAGTCTTACCTGAATGCAGGGAGGGCAGAAAGGAACAGATGTGGGCTTCAAAAAGAAGGGGTCTGCCAAGAAGGCCTGGCTTAGGACAGAGCTGGACTTTGGCTCCACAAGGAACTGGCAAGAGGCACCCAGATCTTCCATCCCCAAAACTTTATAGGATCCAATCTGGTCAGTCCCCAACTCACCTATCTCCATCAGCATAGATAGAAGGAGAGGGTAGGGTGAACAGAAATACGGGACAGACCACAGTCAGCTTATTCTCACTGCAAACATCCTTAAATAACATAAGGGGCTTGATCTTCCTTATGTACACCACCACTGGTACCTGAACATGAAACCCTACACGAACAGTGAGTAAACCCATCTAACCAGCACATTAAAAAGTCACCAATTCTATGGCCTTACCTGTACCCACATGTGACTTAATAACCTTCATGTCAATATATTATTACCTTCACAAATTGCTGAAAATAAGTTACTCTTAGAAAATGTAGAAAACCCAGTAGCAGGGGAGGAGGCAGCGTGGGGATGCTGCCAGCCTCTGAAACACCCTGCCATGTCTCCCTACTTGCCTGCAGATGCCTGAAATCCTAACAGTCTTCCATAACCAAAGATTAACAACTATTAAGAAAAGATTCGTGTGTTACACATTGGCTGACGGATGTGTAATCTGCCAGCCACAGCCGTTCACAGGGTGACGCCACTGGATCCTTTCTGCTGCGAAAACAGAAAGTGACACAGGACAGGAGGGTGTTGGGTGTCAGGTACTTGGGCAGCCAATGCAGAAAGAAAAGCAGAAGTTTCAGGAACAACTCTGCCCAGCGCCACGTTGTGTACCCCGTTAGGGCAGCGACTGAGAAGGGTCAAGCTTTCTCCTAGCACCTAAGGGGCCTAGCAGAGCTCAGTGTCATGTGATATATGCCACCCATATCAGCAAATCTCTAGCTCCATGGGCTCATCAGAACTAAATTCACTGTGTGACAGTTTGTTTCCTGGTGATCCATTATCAAGGTGTCAACTGTAATTTCTACTATACTCAAGCTGGATGATTTTCAAAGAGACATCATTTTATAAATATTTTTTCTTCTGTTCTGATATTTTAACTTTTTAAAAAAGAGGCGCATTCACAAATTAAACAAAGGTTTTTTTTTAATAATTACATGAGACTTTCTAAACACCATTGCTTTTTACTAATTCAAACACAATCGCTGCATATTGCTGCAACTTTAGGGGATGTGAGACAATTACTGCCTATTAATCCCTTGGAACAGCATCTTAGCCTCCCTCCTTATGAAGCTGCACTTGACTTTCCTCAGACCTCCCCGGCCCATGGCCCGGGCCACCTCGACTGTCAGGGTCATCAACACTCAAATTGTAAGACAGATGACTTCTGAACACCACTATATGCTAAAGGGATGGCTCTTTCCAAGTTCACACCTGGCTTCCTCAAGGCTATTATTTCACTTGCAGACTCCTCACTCTTGTTCTCTCTCAGAGCTGGCCTGCCCTGGAAGCCTCAGCATTCATCAAACTCCATTACTTTCAAGGCCTTTCTGAAGTGAGAGTCCTCTTTTGTCTTCCCCTTCTTCCCCATCCCCCAGGCTCCCCATCCACGCTGCATTCTCTGTTGAGATCAGGTTCCAAATAAGATGACTTTGTGAGACCTTGTTTCAGGCTTTTGCATCCAAATGCGAGGTGCTCAGAGGCGAGAGAGGGAATGGAGTCTGGTATGGAGGAAGTCCACGGAATATTGTTTATGAGTAGACACTCCCTAACTTCATGCCTTACATGCTCCTCCATTCTCGTTTTAACACACGTGTTTACTTGGTGACGGTCAATTATCCACTAAAAGGACATCTGGAGCAGTTGTCCCACAAAGCCTACATTTACTACCAGACCATAAGGATCAAGTAAGTGAGCTTGCTGTGTGTATGCTGAGTTTAAGCCACTCTACTACATATGTGTACATTAGTTTCTCTTCACGCGTGTCAAGAGCCACAATAGCACTCTATTATCACAGGGTGAAGTTCTGCGATGCTCCTGAGCCACACAATTCTCCCGCCCATCGCTTCCTATCTCATTGCATACCCTTGCTTTCCAAAGCCCTCTTCAGTTCTAGAATATGCTAAATGCAAACCACCGAGCTTCTGACTCACCCCTTTCCACCTTGTGGTCTGAACATGTAACCTCTGCTCTACCTTCCTTCTCAGAATCAGGTTAATGAGTTCTGCCTCGACACTTGAGTAAACTTCATCAGCAGCCTAGGTCACAGCACACGAAAGCCCCTCAATGCCTTTAAACTGCCCTATCTCAGTTACTATTGTATAAATTCAAGGAATTCTTGTCTACAGCACTGAGGAGGTTGGAAGTGGGCCGTAAGTCCCTGCAGTTCTGCACCGAGGGGTTTGATTTTACCCTGCTGACATGCCTGACCTTGAATTAGGGCTTCTCTGTGCACAAATCAGTGTGTGATTGCATTGGCATCGTTTTAAAGGGTGAATGGCATCCATACACACCTGTCCAGAGGAAAGAAGCCACTTTTCGTCTCCGAATCCTCCAAGCTGCCCTGACTTTCCTTTAATGCCCAGTCCCCGTCAGCACCCTTCTCAGAATGGCCCAGCCTGTCCTCCATTGCTGGTCACTCCGGGACAGTGCCTAACATCCCAGGGCATGCACACCTGCTCGTGGGATGGCTGAAGAGCAAGCGCAGTAAGTAAGGCGCAAGAGAGACTATTACACATGCAAGCCTACAGGCAAGGAGATGCGGGAAGTTAGTTTTCATTCTGGTCCTCAGTTTCTCCTGCATGCAGTAACACTTGCCCTTCTTATTTCACAGGGACAGAGCATTAATAGCTGTCATTAATTGGGTGAACCAAGACTGTTACAAGAAAGTTCCTGTAGTCCTAAGGTTTAAAATATAAATATCAGTAACGACATAATAACAGCAGCAATAGTAGTCACAGGCCTGGAAAGAAGAGACACTCCTTTGTGACCTCGTCTTGGCTCTCAGCCATTTGGCAAGGCACTATGTCTAGGGGTCCTCCGAATTCCTGCTGTGTGGAAGACACTGAAAGAAGTTTTCATCATGCACTTGTATTTACACTACAAGGTTTTCATTTTCTCTTAGTGAATTTTTAAAAATCCAGTTGGCTTCTTCCCCCTCCTCAGCACAAAAATCAGGAGATAGTCTGGAGCAACGGTTTTTGGTTCAAATCCTCACGCAACCACCTGTGAGCTGTGTGATGCTGAGCGAATCACTTGACCTCTCTAGATCTCCGTTTCCTCATCTGTAAATAAAGATAAGATAGGACCAGCCAGGTTCAGTGGCTCAGTCTGTCATCCCAGCACTTTGGGAGGCTGAGGTGAGTAGATTACATGAGCCTGCGTCTCCACAATAAATAAAATATTAACCGGGCGTGGTAGAGTGCACTTGTAGTTCCAGCTACTTGGAAGGCTGAGGTGGAAGGATCACCAGAGCCCAGCAGG
>NW_007249115.1:187383-197099 GCF_000164805.1 Carlito syrichta
CAGCACTTTGGGAGGCCGAGGTGAGTGGATTGCCTGAGCCCGTGGGTTCGAGACCAACCCATGCAACTTGGCGAGACCTCGTCTCTACAATGCACAAAAAATTAGCCAGGCATGGTAGTGCGCACTTGTAGTTCCAGCCACTTGGAAGGCTGAGGTGGAAGGATCACCGGAGCCCAGCAGGTCGATGCTGGGGTGGCCATGAGCATGTCGCGGCACTCCAGCCTGGGCGGCGGACTGAGACTCCAACTCGGAAAAAAAAAAGATAGGACCTATGTAATTGGGTTAACACGAGGCTTAAAGGGCTAATATTTGTAACAGACTTAGAACAACGTCTGGCATATAGCCAGTGCTTTATAGAATGTACTGAGGTAAGTAAAATAAGCCAATGATATTTCAAACTTCCACTATGTGTGCGACACAGCACTCTTAAGCACTGAACACATCTTTCGCTTGTTATTTTTAGCACTTTTTCATTTGAAAACAAGGCTTTCCCTGAATCCTGACCACAGAGATCGTGCTGCCTCTGGCTTCAGCAAGCCCTGTCCCCAAGCAAGTGCCCAGCAAACTGCTCGCCTGTGCCCCTCCACCTGCCACACCCAGCCCTTCAGACACACCCACATATCAGGTGACAGCAGCTCCGGCCCACAGAGCTCCTCCAGGTGGTGCCCCAGAAAACGTGGCTCAGCGGCCACAGCAGCCACCCCAGCCAGTGTCCTGACTTCACCAGCGTGACTTGCACGACACACATGGACAGGCCTTCAGCCTACTCACACAGGGCGCCTTTTCTACGGCGGGTGCCCCCTCTTCTCAGAAATGATGAGGAAGACACGTGAAAAACAATTATTTCTCTTTCACACAGAAACTACAAACCTTTTAACACCATGACTGTTGCTGACAACGAACATAATAAAGAGGTTATTTTAACGCCAGAAGGGAAGGTCCTCTTTTCTCAAAATGGGGATTGTTTAGCTGACTCCAAGAAGATGAACAAAATGATGGCCATGATGGTATAACGACTGAGAAGGAAGATATGTGCAGCCCAGGAGACAGAATGGGGAGAGCAGTCTGCAAGGGCTTAGATGCTGCAGACCCCCCCCGGGCTTCCGCTAACACGAGGCGCTCCCTCCAACACCAAGCGTTCCCTCTGAGGAGCGAGGCACATGCCCACTCCTCTGTGTCCTTCCACCAAGACCATGACCCATGAGCCTCCCCGTGTCCACCCTTCCCGCCTCACCTTCCACCTCCCGCCTGGCAGCTCAACCTACTCTACCTCCTTGGGCAACCAGTGTTTGTGTCCCAGCTGCCAACCTGGGCACATGCACCTAAAAACCTCAGTTCCCGGAGGCCTGGCATCTCCAGGCACAACATTCCAGGGCTTCAGTGTCCTCCCACGACAGCCACAAAAGGAGAACATGCATCTCTCTTGCTGCTCAGCAAGCTCTTCTTTCTAAAGATGGAAGGAATAGTACCTTAAACATTCCGCAACACAAGCAAACCACTGTATCAACACGTATCACCTCCTCCACGCAGAGGACAGAGACACAGTTTCCTTCGTTCCGTGTGTGTGCTGTGCTTCCTGGTGACAGTCGCCACACAGAAGGGACTCGGCACACATCTGCGACTCTAGGGGCGAAGTGCCTACGTGCTCTCCTTCCTCCGGGACAGTCCGCTCTTCTCCCTGCCTTCCCACTGCCCCACAGGGAGCCTTTGCCAACACACTTGCTAGATCCCAGCAGGGCCCTTCGGCGCTGCCTATCCATGGTCCTGAACCAGCAGACCTTCCAGCCCAAGCTCATGGCCACGCACCTCTGCCGGCACGCCACCTGGCCCCTGTGGTCAGTGTCTGCGTTCTGTGTGACGCCATACCTCCTGTCTTCCGATTATTCTGAGTCCCTCCGTGCCAAGTGAATCCTCACCTTGTTTCTGGTTCCTCACGATCCCACTCACACCTACCCCAAAGCAGCCCTTCTGATTCTCATCCATGAACCCCAGGGAACCACTCCTACCCCGTCCCCGTCTCCCCTCCTGTCTGCTTCTTTTTATAGCACCTGCTTTCCTTCCAGGCTTATCTCCAAGGAAGGTTTCACAGGCAACACGCATCTGTGTCATGCAAGGCAACCACATCCGTGCTGTCGGGCGCGGGGGGATGCGCCCTCCCCCTTCTGCCCTCTGCTGTCCCTGGGCTCATGCAAGCCTTCGTTCTCTCTCACGACCAGGGTCCACATGCACCAGCACCCCCACCCACTGACTGACATTGTGAGTGGGGAAAAGCTTCTTGCTTTCTGGTGATATTGACCTCTGGCAAGCCAGCTTGCATCTAGCTTACACGAAGCTGTCTTTTCACTCACTGATCAACACTGACAACAATCATCAACAACTACAGTCGACCCACTGCTGTCTCCTATGAGTTCTGTCTATCAAGTACTTTATGTGCTTGCTCACTTACTCCTTAAGATCTAGGAAGTAGACACATGTATCCTTATTTGACACGGGGAAACTGAGGTTCAACGAGAAAAAATAATTTATCCAGTCACAAATTCCAGAAGTGGCAGAACCCAAACATAAACCGCAGTCCACTGAACCCTGAGCCCTGTGCTCCACAATGCTGCAGCCTGTCTTCCCAGCAGTGCCAGGCCTCCCTGCGTGAACTGCCCTGGGGAGAAGTTTTTCCACCTCCGACCCACATGGGCAGGGCAGGTGCTGGTAGCACAATCAGCTCCTCCTTGGTGATCACTCAGTGCAGACAATGCTCGAAAACAGAACACCGAACTGGGTGGGTCACAGCAGTCTCCTTCTGACATCTGTTAGAAAGAGATGAGAAGGAAGGAGGAGGAGCGTGGGACACCCCCAGCGGCCTCTGCCCTCCCAGAGCTGCCTGCCTCTGCACCAGCTGGGCACACCCCACCTGAACCAGTCACGCAGAACAGCATCCACACTCGCGAATGCCACAGCCCACATGGCTCGTGCTTCTACCTCGCGGGACTCCTCTGGCTTCCCAGGGCACTGGAGTCAGAAGTAGGGGATCCCTGCAGAGCCTTGACACTGCTTTACTCAGACTTTAGAAAGAAAGAACAGACACGAAAGATCCCTTCAGGACCGCATCAGAGAAAACGCCAAACACAGCAGGAAGCACTGCCTTGGGAACGTGGCATGGAGAACGAAACCCAAATTCATGAGCGGGACCCCCAACTGCGCCACAGGTTTCAAATATTGTGTTGGGAGATTATCTCAGGAACCAAGCTGCTGTCACGTGGGGAATTAAGTCCGGAGTTCAAGGAGAAACGTCAGCTCTCACTTTCCTGGGAACAACTGGGATTCAAACAGTGTTTTCAAGACACATGTCACATGCTCATCCTTCAGGAAGGTTCTGCACTGCACACTGACAGTGCACAGACCCCAGAACAGGAGTGCTGAAAGGGGCCTTTCGAGCAGACTGCTCAACGGGTGAAAATGAGGCCCTGGGCGGGAGAGGGAGGGGCTCAAGGTCCCAGAGCTGGCGAGTGGGCAGCACTAGAGCAGGGCAGCCCGATGACCCACCTCTCCCCCGCCACCACTTGGGTGGCACAGTCCGCAAACAGAGGTCAGATGCCTCTCCCAGTTCCCATGTTCATCGTGTCCTCTCCGAGAATGGCTTCATTGCCACGCACGCCTCTGGGGATCTTCCCTGCTCGATCTGCAGTGTACACATGATGTGCGAGGGCTGCGGAATGCAGGGAGCCCAGCACCCACGGTGTGCAGGAGCCCACAACAGGGAAGAGCCCACAGTGTGTACCTGGTGCGTGGGCCCATGGCGTGCAGGGAGCCTGCAGTGTGCACATGGTGCACGAGGGCCATGGCATGCAAGAGAGATTCACTCAGAACCACTAACCATGGTGATAGCTGCACACATCCTAGTAGGTTGGCAAGAAACACCACCCCAAGTCCAACCTCAAGGCAGAGAACAAAGATCAGGTCCAGGAAAACACCAATTTCACCTTTTCTTGTGCAAACCCTTCTCTTCCAATTATCCTGTGCAGCTCAAAGCCTCAGCAAGATTCCTCAGGATCATCACAGCAGCCATCCGCCCATCGCCACCTGCCCAGCAGTGTGATCCCTCAGCAACTTCTCAGGGACGAGGCCACAAAGGAGCAGTTCTGCTGCCTCGCCACAAAGCACAAGCAGAACAGCGCACATGAGGGATGTAACCAGCTAGGAACCACCCACTTTACGCCACAGAAGCCCTGGCTGCTGGGGTCGGTGAAACCAGTGAGTGGGTGCCTGGCCCCATGCTTGGGATGCCCAGCCCCACACTCTTGGGAGGCTCTCCAAGCACCTCGGCTTCCAGCACCAGCCAAGCCACAGAGCCACGCTCGTCAACCCATGCCAGTGGCCGGAGAGCAGCACGTGTCTGTGCCTCAGACGGCCACGGGCAGCACTGCCAGAGCCCTCGGCAGCCACCGCAGGACTGCGGGGCATCGCACAGCCTTGGAGTCACGAGGCTGCCACTCTGCATCCCTCCTGCCCATCAAGTCCCCGTCGGAACCGAGGAGCCTTGCCCGGCACCAGGCCACCGGAGGGAAGGAGCAGGCACGCGTGGCCGACAGAGCTCTACCTGTGTGAGTCCTCTGGTGGGCCTTGAGGTGGGAGCTTTTCGTGTACACCTTGCGGCACCCGTTAAACTGGCAGCGGTGGACCCTCTTCTTATTCTCAGGGCAGGCCTCGGCCCCTGGCCCCCCAGGGTCACTGTCGCTCGGCCCACTCTTGCTGACCCCAGGGGCCACGGCCGCAGCAGCTGTCGCCACACCTCCCACCTTAGTGGACCCCAGCGCAGCCTTCTTGGCCACCAGTCTCAATGTCACGGTGCCATCCACGGCCAGGGTCTGTGAGGTTTTGACCAGGTGGCGGCTGAGCTCGGGAGACGAGGGGGGCGTAAGCGAGGTCACCGCATTGAGCTGGGCCTGGTTGACGGCCGCACAGCTGTCCAGGGTGGGCCCAGCGGCGGGTGGCAGGCCCAGGCAGGTCTCGGAGAGCAGAGAGTCCCGGGACAACAGCAGGTCGACGGCCGTGCCGCGTTCGCACAGAGGGGCATCCACGGGGAGCAGCAGGGGGTCCAGGCACCGCAAGCTGTCCTCCACGCATTGGGGAGGGGATGCGTGCAAGAAGCAGTCCAGGTCCTCCCCGAAGGTGTCTGAGATCCTCCTGGGCTCCGTCTGCAGGTAGCGCTCCAATTCAAGGCATGTCTGCAGGGGAGAGCAAGGGAGAGACACCATCAGAGGCACGGAACAGCACGAGGCCACGCAACAGTAGGTGCCCGCAGAGGGGCAGCCATGGCTGGTCTCCGAATGCCCAAGTGGAGCAGCCTGACCTGGTTTTCGTTCTCTGAACACCCTCCAGGGCTCAGCACCTCAGAACCTCAGGGTCATGTCATCTGACTTCAACTCCTCTGGCTGAAGGGGACCTAGAGCCCCAAAGGACGGCCTCACTCCTCCAAGTCCAGAGAACACTCAAGGACAAAACGAGGGCCTCTGCCCCTCAATCAGTGCAGCAGCTGAGCTGCTCCAAGCACCCCCCCAGGAAGCCCCATGTAAGCAAGGAGCAGAAGAAGCAGACGAGGTTTTCACGTCAGACAAGACTTCCGTAGTCCATTTTTCTAAACAGACTTGAGCACAGATACGTCCGTTTGCCAACTTGCTCAGAAGAAACCGCGTCCACTCAAACCGAGGGGTGACCTCAGCACCCAGCCCTGCTACAGCAGGGGTTCCCTGGCCAGCAGGAGTGAATGTGGTTCTAAAGAATGCCCACCATGGAACCTCTGGGCCCAAAAGACACCCTTGTTGCTTACAGCAAGTGTGTAAAAATACAACTGCCACAAGCTTTGTAGCAGGGGCATAAGTCCCAAATCAACAGTTTAGCATCTTTGACCACTTGACAAAAATAAGATCAGCCACAACTATTTCATGATCTTTAGATCGGCCCCAAAGTATTTCAGTATAACATTTTCACCAGGTAAAGAAATGAAAGAGAAGAACCAAAAAGGTTAGTTTCAACCAATCTTCATCCCTGGCACTCCTAAGTCCCTATGCAAGATGACAGGTGTGTTTTTATGGCAACACAGATACTTCACAAGATGGTATTCTGAAGTCCTCCTCATTTAAAGACCCTACTATTTCAGAATATTATCTAAAGCTACACTGTGAAATTGCACCATCCACTCACTCTGCTCTATCTTCTAGAATCAACCAAGAATCACTGACGGCAAATGTAAAATGCAACTAGCTCCAAACTGGCTGCCCCCATAAAGCTTCCATGTGTTTAACCAGTGTTCTGCTCCAAGGCTTTCATTCTGCTATGAACATACCTTAATGATAGACCTGTCAAGGACGTTATTTTGGTGACATTTCAAAAGACTGGTTTTTAATCAGACTTCTGATAAAACTCTGCATTACTGAATAAGAAAATCAGATTCGTAACTGCAGATCAGCTGTGAGCCTCACTGCTGATTTTCAATAGTATGAACTAATAAATGGCTCTGACCTTCATTCAACACTCACGTCACCAGCGTTCATCTAACCACCATGCTCGTGGCCTGGTGCAAGACTGTGCGTGGTCTGAAGAAATACAGCAACGGATCGTGGGATACAGACGCAGAATAAACAATCACAGGCTAAAATTATATGAATGTGCAAAGCACAGTGATACTACATGCCTGAACATAAAGTGTGTTGGCAAGTTCTTAGGGGCTGCATGGACAATTGGTCCCATACTCTAGAACGCGGTAGCACGTCTCAAGGGAAGCTTACTGGAATAGTGAGTTTCTACTTTGCTTTACTCGTTGACTAACCGAGAGCGCCGACTCAGAGGCTTCCCGCCACTTCACACTGGCAGCCAGCACTGCCCCTCCTCAGGGCTAGAAGCACCTATCCCCCTCACTTGCTCCTTTTCTGAACTCCAGGTCTCAAGATTTTTTTTCCCCACCTCATGGCTAGAAACTTCTTTCTAAAATTGAAGCCCTCAGTCTTAGCGCCCGTGAACTCACTCCTGGATTACAAGATTCTCCTCCTGAAACTTCCCTTAAATCTTCCCCTTTTCTTATTTATTTTTTATTTGTTTTTAATTTTTTATTTTAAAGATGTGGGGTACAATTCAGGGTAAGAAATACAAGTGTTCATTGTGCAGGTACCCTTGTTGATGAGGTGTGCCACGCCCCCTGTCCCCCCAGCAGATTCCCACTACTGCCAATCCTGCCTCTTCCATCTCCTCCCCAGCAGGTTCCTGCTACTTACAGTATTATGATAATCGTTCAAGGCCTGCTTATGAATGAGAACATGTGATACTCAGTTCTTGGTTTCTGTGATAGATCACTCAGTATTATAGACTAAGTCCATCCAGGTTGCTGTGAAGTTCATAATTATGTCCTTCTTTATGGCTGTATAATATTCCATCATGTATAAGTACCACCTTTTTAAAAAAATTCAGTCCTCTTTAGATGGGCAGCATGGTTGGTTCCATGTTTTTGCTGTTGTGAACAATGCTGCAATAAACATATGTGTGCAGGTATCTTTTTCATAGAGTGATTTGAGCTCCTCCAGGTATATTTCCAGGAGGGGGATTGCAGGGTCGTATGAAAGGTCGATTTTTAGATCTTCTAGGAATCACCAAACTGTTTTCCACAGAGGTTGTATTAGTTAATACTTCCACCAATAGCATGGAAGTGTTCTCTTTTCGCTGCATTCTATCCAGCATCTGTTATTTTTTTGAGTTACTGATGATGACCATCCTGACTGGAGTTAGGGGGTATCTCAATGTAGTTTTAATTTGTATTTCTTTGATGATTTGTGAGGGTGAGCATTTTTCACACATCTGTTGGCTGCTCGCATGTCTTCTCTTGAGAAGTGTCTATTTATATCTTTGGCCCATTTTGTAATTGGGCTGTTTGTTTTTTTCTTTTTGGCACATTTGAGTTCCTTGTAGATCCTAGGTATTAGGCCTCTGGTCAGACATACAGTTGGCAAATATTTTTTCCAGTCTGTGGGCTGTCTCCCCCACTTCCTTGATGGTTTCTTTTGCTTTGCAGAAGCTTCTCAGTTTGATGAGGTCCCACTTGTCAAGCTTATCTCTTATGGCAAGGCTTCTGGGGTTTTGATCAGGAATTGGTTGCCTATTCCAATTTCTGTAAGGGTGTCTCCTGCATTTTCTAAGGTTCTTAAAGTTTGAGGTTTTACATTTAGGTCTTTGATTCATTTAGAGTTGATTTTTGTGTGTGGTGATAGGTAGGGGTCTTGTTTTAATCTTTTGCATGTGGTCAGTTTTCTCAGTACCATTTACCAAAGAGGTTCTCCTCTCCCCCGTGGTTGATGGTGGAGGCTTTGTCGAAGATGAGTTGGTTGAGAAATTGAGGTTTCTTTTGCTTTTGGAATCTCTATCCTGTACCATTGGTCTACATGTTTCTTCCTGTACTAATACCAGGCTGTTTTGATTATTGTAGCTTTATAACGTTTAAAGTCTGGAAGTATGATACCTTCAACTTTGTTTTTGTTTGTTTGATTTTTGTTTTTGCTGAGGATTGTTTTGGCTATCTGAGACTGTTTATATTTCCATATGAATTCCTGTATTGTCGTTTCCAGGTCTGAGAGGAATGCTGCTGGTAATTTAATGGGTATTGCACTAAATCTGTAGATTGCCTTAAATAGGATGGACATCTTAACAATGTTGATTCTTCCAATCCATGAGCATGGAAGATTTTTCCATTTGTTTGTGTCAACTTTGATTTCTTTGAGCAGTGTTTTATAGCTTTTGTTGTAAAGGTCTTTCACGTCTCTGGTTAGGAAAACGCCAATGTATTTCTTTTTCGTGTGTGTGTGGCTATTGTGAATGGGATTGTGCTTTTTATTTGGGTTTCTGTTTGTTTATTGTTGGTGTCTAGAAATGTGATTGTCTTTTGCACATTTATTTTATACCCTGAGACTTTGCCAAAGTCCTTTATCAGGGCAGGGTTTTGACAGATTCTCTTGGGTTTTCGAGGTATAGAATCATGGCGCCTGCAAGAGGGATACCTTGACTTCCTCTTTTCCTATTTGGATATCACTGATCTCCTTCTCTTGTCTGATTGCTCTGGCTAGGACTTCTAAAACTCTGTTGAAAAGGAGGGGTGAGAGTGGGCATCCTTGTCTTGTTTCAGTTTTCAGGGAAAATGGTTCCAATTTCTGTCTGTTTAGCAGTATGCTGGCTGTGGGTTTCTCGTGGATGGTTCTTACTATTTTGAGGTATGTTCCATCTATACCTAGATGTTCAAGGGTTTTTATCAAGAATGGGTACTGGATTCTATCAAAGCCTTTTTCCGTGTCTAATGACATAATCATGTGGTTTTTGTTTTTACATCTTTTCATGTACATAATTACGTTTATGGTCTTGTGAATGTCCAACCAGTCCTGCATCCCAGGGATGAAGTCTACTTGGCTGTGGTAGATGATTTTTAAAATGTGTTGTTGGATCTGGTTTGCTAGGATCTTGTTGAGATTTTAGCATCTATATTCATCAAGGATATTGGCTTGCAGTTCTCCTTTGTTGGATCTTTATCTGGTTTGGCTATCAATGTGATGTTAGCTTAATAAAATGATTTGGGGAGAGTTCCATCTTTCTCAATTGCCTGGGATGCTTTCAATAGGACTGGTATCAGTTCCTCCTTGTATGTTTTGTAGAATTCTGCTGGAAAGTCATCTGATCCAGGGCTTTTTTTT
>NW_007249115.1:197377-238262 GCF_000164805.1 Carlito syrichta
TTTCTGATTGTGTTTATTTGGACTTTTTCTCTCTTTTTCTTGGTCAGTCTAGCTAGGAGTTCATCAATCTTGTTTATCCTTTCAAAGAACCAGATCTTTGTTTTGTTGTTTTTTTGTATTATCTTTTTGTCTTCTGTGTCCCGAATTTGGGCTTTTATTTTGGTGATCTGGATTCTTCTGCTGAAGTTAGGGTTTTGGTGGTCTTGCTTTTCCAGCTTCCTTAGGTGATCTGTTAGGCTGCTAACTTATGATCTTTCCATTTCCTTCATGTGTGTTCGTAGAGATATGCATTCCCCTCTTAGTACTCTTTTGATGGCGTCCCGGAGGTTTTGGTAAGGTGTTTCTTCATTTTCATTTGTTCCAGGTCTCTTTTAATCTCTGTTTTGGTTTCCACGTTGACCCAGGAGTTGTTTAGCATCATGTCGTTTAGTGTCCACGTGTATGTGGGTTTTGGGGGAACTTTGTTGGTGTTGATATTTATGTTTATTCCACTCTGGTATGAGAAGGTGCCTGGCAGTATTTCAGTCTTATGGAATTTGTTTATGCCTAATTTATGGCCGAGGATGTGGTCGATGTTCCATGTGGTGACGAGTGTAATGTATATTCTGTGGTTGTTGGGTAAAGTGTTCTTTAGGTATCAATTAAGTCCATTTGGTCAAGTGTCATGCGGAGGTTCTGGATCTCCTTGTTGATTTTTTGCCTTGATGATCTGTCTAGGGTTGTGAGTGGGATATTTAAGTCCTTCGTTATGATAGTGTTTGAGTCAATATCTTTTTTAAGTTTACCTAGAAGTTGCTTTATGAAAGCTGGTGCTCCTATGTTGGGTGCATATATGTTTAGGATGGATATTTCTTGCTGATAGACTGAACCTTTTATCATTATGTAGTGACCTTCCATATCTTTTTAATTTTTTGGTAGCTTACAGGGTATTTTGTCTGATATTAAGACTGCAACTCCAGCTCTCTTTCGTGTTCCATTCGCTTGAAATTTTATCTCCCATCCTCTTACTTTGAGTCTGTGAGTGTCATTTCTGGTGAGATGAGTCTCTTGGAGACAGTATACTGTTGCCTCATATTTTATCCAATTTGCCATTCTGTCTTTTCAGTAGTGCATTTAGTTCATTCACATTCAGGCTAATTATTGCAATGTGAGAGTTTATCCCTGTCATGAGGTTCTTATAGTTTGTTGTTGTTGCTGCTGTTTGTTTGTTTTCTTTCTTTTGATTTTTTTGGGTTGATTCATGTATGTTTTCAATCTTTTTCCTGCATTCTTGGGAAGGGTGTTCTTTTTTTCCTTTCTTTTGTGTTTAATACTTTCTTCAATGTTTCTTGTAGAGCTGGTCTGGAGGCAGCATAAGTTCTTAGGGTTTGAATGTCTGGGAAGGATTTTAATTCTCTATCACCAATGAAGTTTAGTTTAGCTGGGTAGGTAATTCTTGGTTGAAATAGTTTATCTTGGAGAACTTTGAAGATTTAGCTCCAAGCTCTCCTAGTCTGAAGTGTTTCTATAGATAAGTCTGCTGCTATTCTAATCGATCCTCCCCGGTAGGTGGTCTGACCTTTTTCTCTTGCTGCCTTTAGGATTTTTTCTTTTGTAACTACTTTGTGTAGGTGAATTACCATGTTCCTAGGAGTTAGTCTTCTCATTTGTTGTCTTGCAGGGGTTCTCTGAATCTCTTATGTTTGAATGGTCATGTCACTGATGAGATGAGGGAAGTTTTCCTGAATAATTTCATGGAATGTTTGTTCCAGGGTAGTCTCTGTCTATCTGCCTCAGGAATTCCAATTAATCTTAGGTTCAGCCTCTTGAAATAATCACTCATCTCTCAGAGATTTTGTTCTGTCTTTTAAAGTTTCTTTCCTACAGTTTGGGTTAGTTCCATATTTTGGTCCTCAAGCTCTGAGATTCTTTCTTCTGCTTGGTTAATTCTGCTTTCCATGCTTATCAGTTTGTTATTTATTTCATTCACTGTATTCTTTATTGCTGTTATCTCAGTTATCAACTTCTTATTCATAGCTCTCGTCTCTTCTCAATTCTATTTATTCTCTCTATTAATGTCATGATATCTGGGTTTGTGGTTTGAGACCAGTCATTATGGGGCTCTTCATGGTTTGCATTCCGAAGTCTGTATTCTCAGTGGCTGGCCTCCCAGGGGTCTGTGTGAAACCCATGTTCTTTTGGCTTTTCCTCATTTATGTAGATTTTTCTCCCCTCTTTTTTTTTTTTTTTTTTACCTCTTCTTTAATTCCAGCTTGCTGCTGCTGTTGTCAAGTCTCCCACTCAGATGTGAAGTGTTTGTGCCTGTTCCAGCGTGGCAGAGGAGTGTCTGTCTCTCCGAGCTTGATGCGATAGCCTCCAGGTCCCAGGCTGGAGGATGGGAAGAGCTAGGTGGGGCAATGCAGGTCTCTGCCCAGTCCCGGGATGGAGAAAATGGCTCCAGCTGGCTTTTCCTCACTGGCGGTGGGGGTCCTCTCCAGCTCTCCCTGACCTGCTTTCTCTTTCTCCCCCCCAGGTCCAGGGCTCCAGCCACTCTGCTGTCACAGGTGACGGTGTGGGTCAGGTGTCAGTTGGTGATGAGGATCAGTTGTATTCCACAGCCTTTCCTCAGGTGAGCCCTGAGAACAGCAGACGACCCTGCACACTGTCAGCTCCAATCTCAGGGCGGTGAGGGGTTGTAGTCACCTCCAGAGGAGAGCCCCAGGTGCATGAACCCGAATCTCCCCTCAGGCAGACTCTCACCCACCCACTGGCACACACCCACTCATGCAAAGAATCTTTATGGGCACTCGCTTTTGTGGAGAAATTCATCGTTCCACCTGTTTCACCGCCATTTTGCCAGGAAACTATATGTTTTCAAATAGCCAGTTTGTTGCCCCTCTCCCCTTTTCTTTTTAAACCATTACCTACCGAGCACACAACAGGTACACAATGTCTGTCAAGGGTACATAATTACTGTGTACTACAGCCCTGGCCCTTGCTGAGGCTGGAGATCTCGGCAGGGACCATAGACATGTGACCTCAGGAACACAGTTGTAAGGTTTCTTGAGTGTCCCCCAAGAGAAGGAGTGTACCCCTGAGACACAGGTACATGCCATGGCAACACCAGCTGACTCTTGGGCATCAGATGTCCTTGGGAAAGGTCCCTACCTCCCTCACACTCAGTCACCACTGTCTGTGGATGGAACTTCTGCAGACCCCCTTTCTTTATGTACTTTCTACTCAGAAATGGGAAAGTCACTAAAAACTGCTATGATTATTAGAAGGCACAGATCTCTTCATATTCAGAATTCTGAAGAGCTGAGAAATTCTGAATACATGTACACGCTCTTCTGGGATGATTAAAGTAAGATGACCAACCCTGTATGCCCTATTCAAATCCCCAGAGTACGAGTCGTATGTATGATCTACGGATGGAGATACTTCTGAGTGCAGAAATGTTGAAGGGATCTGGACCACCCCAGAGGGGCTACAGCCTGCAATCTGACCCGGGCATTTGTATTACAGTTGAGAATCAGAGAATGTGAGCCCCCACTGGAATATCAGACAGCCTGGGAAATCATCACAGCATGATTTCTGTCTTATAAAATCTACTTCCTACAACACACTGGACGTAAAGCTTAGGTAAAAGAGAAGATTTTGTCAACTGGAAACTGTGGTAAGGGGTTTAAAGATTTTCTCGTCAAGAGTGAGGTGCTAACATTTTAACATCATTAAAATGTTAAGGATGAAGAGGATTTTAATATTTGATTATTTCCAGGCCTTAGAGAACACCTATTCTCTATGTTATTTATAAACGATTATGAGAACTCCCTTAAGAAATGCCCATGATGTTTAATTGGAGTTTGTGGTATCAGTATCTCCTCAAGCATTTTAATATACACACATGTATACAGAAATAAACGTGTATGTGCATGTGTGAGTATACAGACATAGCTTTCTTAGTTCCATCCACTGTACGAACCTACAGACACCCAATAGCAATGAGCACACTGATCAGAGATATTTTGGTTTCTAAATATCATTGTTCATTACAGGACTCCTGAGGAAATACTTGTTCGTAGGACCGGGGCAAAGAATAAAAGATGAGTCCAGGACATCTTGAGACACCAAAAGGTAAGGAATGGCTCATGATGTCATGGAATTATGTCCAAAAGACACAGGAGCCAATTGAAAGGCACTTTCAATAGCCAAATGAATTAGAACAATAACGATTACAATCCATATAATAAATACCTATAAACCACAGCGATGTAGACAAATGTTTGAATAAATACACAAATAGGAAGGAAGAGTCAGCTCCTCCTCACGATTGGATTATGATTCGTAAATGTGGAAGGACTGTGGGAAGTAGAAAATCACCAGCAAAAAACAACAAAGTCATGATGGCTGCAAGTCAGAATCACCAGTGGATGCTGGAGCTTGTAGACTAGGTATGATGAGAAACAAGACGTCTGCCGAGTCTCAAGTACCCCCCACCCCACAGTATGTTTGCTATTTACAAAAACAAAAATCATAACATTACAGTGGAGAAACTTGCAGATACCACCCTAGCCAGGGATCAGTCAGCAGCTCTGGGAACAAGTCATGTTGCAAACACGTGCCCTGATGGGGTAGGTTGCCAGGACATGGCGTTATTCTGTTACGTTCCTGTCAAACGTGGATAACCTCAGTCTAATCATGAGAAAACAGCAGGCAAATTCAAGGAAGGTGGTGAGACTATTCTACAGGAGAGCAGCCCAATTATCCTTTAAGTGCCAGGGTTGCGAGGAACTTCGCAGAAGAATGAGTAGCTGTCAAAGATCAGGGAAACTGAGACAATATGACAGCTAAGTGCAGTGGATCCTGGTCTGAATCCTGGGCCAGGAAAGGGACATTGGTGGGGAAAATAATGTACTTCAGGTGAAGTACATAGATGAGCTAGTGGTACTGTAGTAGTGGTATCTGCTGGTAACAGCACCGTGCTTACATGACTCCAGGGAGCAGGGCAAGGCAAGTATGGCAACTCCACACACTGCTTCTGCAACTTTTCTGCAAGTCTAAAATAACTCCAAAGAAAGAAAAACATGAGAGTAAGAGCAAGAGCGAGAGCTAGCGAATAAGAGAGAGAGAGAAAGACCCATGGCCAACTAAGAGTGTCTCTAGGTGGTTAGCACAGAGCTATATCTCCCACGTCTATCCACCAGAGCCAGAGACTTCCTCTGCTCCAGTGATACTCCAGCCAGTAAACCACATGTAGGTCAGCAGATGCCAGTTTAATGACACCAACTGAGCCTGTCTGGCACCTGGACTTGGAGACCCGAGGCTTCCCTCAGCCCAACCTAATAACACAGCTCAACGTTCAAGCCACTGAATCAACCCCAGCCCCTGAAAAATGCACTAAGGTCAGCAATGATAAGGAGTTGTCCCCAGGTGCGAAGTGGTTTTCTTCTGTATTTGTGAATCACAATGAGCTTTGTGAAGACTCTGACAGCTCGACTTTGGAGCACATGGCTGCTGCTTCTCCCAGTTTCCCAGTAAGCATCGCCTGAGTTTACTCAGTCTTCGTACTTGCTGAAGCATGCTTATGAAAGGCAATAATCCAAGACCTAGTTGAGAAAATAACAGACTTCAGACCTACTCCTGCCATACCTGCGCGTCCACGGTGACATTACTGTGGGGAGGAGCTGACTCCTCCTCTCCGTGGCGTAGTTATTTATTTCTATCAGTATGAATTAACAGATATTTGTTTTATTCTGTGGCTTACAATCCATCATCATCGTTATTCATTTTGTTGCTCAAGCGTCCAGAGGCACAAGCTGAAAGAGAACAGGAGAGTTCAAGTCTTGCAGCACAAATTAAGCTCACCAAAATCTCCGGCTGCTGGTGCAGCCACTCAACAGCCTTGAGAGCAAGACATGGCCATCTAGGGCATGCCACCACATGGCAAATGACTTTTGCCCAGCAGCTCCTCATCTCATCCGTCACACAAGCCTTACCCACCAGGACTGCAAACGTCTCCTGTCACTTAGTCGTTCCCCCATACCCTCACCTCGAGGGTTTCCTTCCCCTCTTTTTCTTCTCTACTTTACCTCCTGCCCACATTCTTGAAGCAATCTTTCACCTCCCTCCCACCACCACACCTTCCTCCAAAGTTCAGGGTAAAGTCTCTCACCATAAGAAAGCCTCGTCTAGAAAAAAATGGAGTGAAGAAAAGATGTGGACTGCCAAGCACTGAGAGACACGCAACCTCTTCAGTCCTGACAGTTAAACAGCAGCTCCAAATGAATCTGGGAGATGACAGATGGGGGAGGGGTCTGATTTATTCAGGTTATGGATTTAAAAGCAACAATCCTACTCCTTACACACATGTTCTCAAGCAGTCCAGGCAAGCACCTGGAGTTAAACCCCAACCTCCGCTGTCACACACAGGATGTGACATGATGGAAAGCCACAAGAGCTAGAACTTTCTGAAAATGAGCTAGAACTGTTTCACAATGCCCATCCACTGCCACCACTGTGACACCCACATTTAGTTGGAGCAGACCTAGTCCAGTCCCTCAATGCCACTCCTTTTCAAACAACTAGTTAGAACATAAAAACTTCTGGGTTTCACTTGAGTCTTTTAATATGACCATAGGACAAGACCATTGGTGCCAGGTTTTTGCCACTACTAAATAATTCTGCCATTATGAGTGATGACTCATAATGGCAGAGTTATTTATGCTCAAGCTGGTAAGTCAAAAAAGAAACAAAAGAATAAAATAAACTGCATTTTGCTAATGTTTTTTCTAGAACAATACAGGTTCATGAAACAAAAGGCTGCCTACTACACCCAATGCGTCCAACCACATGTCAGTCATCTGTGGTGCTTCGGCCCCTGCCCTTCACCTCAGCCTCTCCGCTCACCCCACCCCAAAGGGCCAAGAACTAAAGTACAAAGAGGCTAGGTGTGGTGATATGTGTCTGCAGTTCCAACTACTTGGAAGGCCGAGGCAGGAGGAAAACTCTTGAGCCCAAGAGGTGGAGGCTGCAGTGAGTTACGATTATGCTGCTGCATATCATCCCGGGTCAAAAAGCAACACCTTCACTCAAAAAAAAAAAAAAGGAGCACAAAGAGATCAAACAAAGTGAAGAAAGAATATGAGACTAGTGATGCAAAAATATGGGCATGTACAGCTTCTGTTTCTTGGAAACTTGCTGAGTCATGCTTTCTCTGAGGTCAGATATGGACCTGATGACGCAGACAGTGAAGCTGCCCATGACAATGCTTCTGCCCAGCAAGGATGAGCTCGCCTCCCAGAAACCACATCCACCAGGTGATGCGCACGCAGGTGCACTGCCCTTGGCCATCTGTGGGAGTCCCTTGCTCTCCTTTTGTTTTAGACTGGGTCACCCCATTGCCCAGGCTGTACTCAAACTCCTGAGCTCAAGGGATCCTCCCGCCTCCGTTTCCTGAGCCCCTGGGGTTACAGATGCTGTTTTCTGACCTGTGTGATGTGTAGCTTTGTCCTGAGTCACAGTTCCCAAGAGTCTAAAGTACAGAACGATGGTCTGATTCACATGCCTCTCTCCTGGAAGGTGCCAAAGCTCACCTCCTTCCTCCAGCCTTGAATGGAGACTCAGAGGATGCAAAATGAGCCACTGACAGGAGGGCAACGGGGCTTCTTTGTCAAGCCACCTTCTCAAGCACTTGTTCTTTTCTAGTTTATTAGATGCACTTACACTTCATGCTCTTTAACAAAAAAGACGGATTCATCCAGCTCCAAAGCCAACCTGAGAAACTGCGGATGGCAAGACTGACCCAACGGGAACTCTGTGAACTCCCCTTGGAGATGACATGAGGCCACAATCCCGATGCACCTCTAGGCCTCCACAAGGAAGACAGAGCCAAAAGGCAGGGAGGACGTGGAGAACCTGGCAGAGGGATCTACACTCACTTTCAGGGGGCTCAAGGAGGGAAGAAGCATCATGACCGGCAGACACGGGAGTCCAGACACCTCAGATGTACCTGGACTTGGCAGTCACCTGGACTCCACAGCTCACATGAATTCTCCATGGCCTACCTTGACGCCACGGCCCTCCTGGGTTATCTGTGGCCCGCCTGGGCTCCGTGGCTCTCCTTGATTCTGTGGCCCTTCTGGATTAGATGGCCCTCCAGGACTCTGAGGTCCATCCTGCTGGGTCCAACACGCGAAAGCAGTTGTGAGGGAGAGGATGTCAACATGGACTCTGCCTCTTGGCAGAAGTGAGCCAGGAACCAGGGCCAAGAACCAATCTTGCAGGACCTGGAAAGTGACTCCCAAGAGGATCTTAAGCAAATGTTCACTTTTTCTTAACTTTCTTTTTTTTTTTTTTGAGTTGGAGTCTCACTCTGTCGCCCAGACTGAAGTGCTGTGGCTGCTCGTGGCCACTACAGCCTCGACCTGCTGGGCTCTGGCAATCCTTCCGCCTTAGCCTCTCAAGTAGCTGGAACTACAGGCATGCGCTACCACGCCCGGCTAATTTTTTTGATTTATTGCAAAGATGAGGTCTCGCCAAGTTGCCCGGGTGGGTCTCGAACCCGCGGGCTCAGGCAATCCACTCACCTCAGCCTCCCAAAGCACGGGATTACAGGCTGAACCACCGAGTCAGGCTTTTCTTAACTTTCATTACCAGAAAACATGAGGGAGGAAGGATAGGAGAGAATGAATTTGGGTAAATAAGTAGCCAGTGTAAGTGAAAATCTACTGCATGTTTTTTAGCTATTAGGTTTTTTGTTGTTGTTGTTGTTGTTTTTTGAGTTGGAGTCTCACTCTGTCACCCAGACTGGAGTGCAGTGGCCGCTCCCGGCCACTGCAGCCTCAACCTGCTGGGCTCTGGCGATCCTTCCACCTCAGCCTTCCAAGTAGCTGGAACTACAGGCACGCGCTACCACGCCCAGTTAATTTTTTGATTTATTGTAGAGATGAGGTCTCGCTGCCCAGGCGGGTCTCGAACCCGCGGGCTCAGGCAATCCACTCACCTCAGCCTCCCAAAGGCGTGGGATTACAGGCTGAGCCACCGAGCCCGCTATTAGGTTTTTTAAAAATAACCCAGGTCAAAGCCCTGCCCAGGGCACCATGGTGTCCACGTGACCATCAGTGCTGCCAAACACCCTCACAGTCCCTCAGTCAGGTTGAGAGTGCACCCCTCTAAGGTTCCACACTCCCACCCACTGTGGGGACTGAAACCAACTCAAATGTCCTCCTCTGGTCACCAAAATTTTCAGAGACAAAACTGCAGAACTAATTTAATTCTAAGCAAACATGATAGCTGGTAAGTTTCTATCAGACCTCTTCAGTGTATCTCCTCTCCAGGCTATTTTCGACATACAGAGAACACAGGGGTTTGTCTATTTTTCCCTGGGGGGGCAGGGTTGGAGAACGAAGGAGATGAGCTTGAAGGTGGGGGAGAAGGCAAGGTCTGAAAGCACTTTCTCTAACTCACGGTGAGAGCAGGATCAACTCATCATCCAAGGAGTCCTCAGCAACAGTGCACACACACAAAAATATTCCCAAACCAGCTCAAACTCAAAGTGACCATCAAAGCGAGCTTTCATGTCCCATAACATGGGCGGAGCGGGGAGCTATGGTCCAGGCCTCATCCCGGGAGAGCGCGGGGCCTCGCACCTCTAACGACCTGGATGTGCATTTTCCTCATTCACGGTCACAGCCCTCAGAACTGTGTCCACAAGGGACAAGACAGCTGAGGCAGACAGGTCTTCCTAATGCAGGTCAGTGCTGCTTTTCAGAATACCAGGTGCACACATGTCACTCTGGCTTCGACACACAGCTGCCACCAGTCCTGAGAAGGCTGCTCGCTGTGCTTGGCCATGGGACACAACCACATTCCAACCTGAGTGATCAGCAGGCCACTGCTCATCCACGGCTGCCACTCGCTCTCCTGGCCACGGGACATGACCACATTCCAACCTCTGATGGGCAGGAGGCCACCGCTGGTACATGGCTGCTACTCACTATCCCTGGTCATGGGACATGACCACATTCCAACCCCCTGAGCATTAGGAAACCACTGCTCCTGCACGACTGGACCCCACAATGTGCCAGGCCCCCACTTATCTCCCAGCCAGTTGCTCTCTAGGCCGACACACTGGAAATTCCACTTGTCACTCTGTGGTCTGAAAGCAAGTATCACCAGATGGCTCAGTTGACTATACTCCATAGACTAGATGAAATCATGCCCTCAGCGTCAACAGGCAGTGATCACACATGCTGCAGGACGGGCACAGGTAGGGTCAGGATGTCAGTGAGATTTAAGGAGGGAAAGATGTTGAGGAGACACTCCTAAGGGGAGAGCCCACTGTGGCCATGATGCTGGCAACCAGAGGGAAGGACAGGACCCATCCGGCCCCCAGAGTTGAGGCCTGGGAGAAGGCCTCTCCCCTGAGGAGCCACGGCTTTCTGAGAACAATGGCCCTATCACTTCAGTATCCCAGTTAATTTTCCGTGAAGAACAGTTCTCTTCCGAGCATGTATCAGGCAGGGTCTGCCGCTTTGGGAATCTGTAATTACTCCCAGCCACACCCCACGGCCTCTGCACCTGGGTCTTCAGGCACCAGCTGGTGCAGCCTGCCTAGTGGTGAGGGCACCACTGGAAACACATGCAATGTCCCCTCCTCCAAAATGCAAAACCAAACCAAAGCAAGCGCTAACCACCATCCCCGTTCCCCATGAGGCTCACCTGAGGAAACAAGTGAGCACAGCATGGCTGGAGAGGGTCCCTCAGCCCCAAGGTGGAAGCTAGGATGCCAGGGACAGTCTGACGGGGCGGTCAGTCCTCTGCACAGTTGTTCCCAAGCCAGGCCCTCACCCTGCATGCATATGCACACACACATGCACACATGCACTCACACGCGGGCACATATGGATGTATACATGTTCACACACACATTCATGCACACACATGCACACACGCGTGCATGGAACCCATGGGAAGCAGGAGATCTCCCAGCCACAAGTATGCATCCACACCTGCCTCACTCCCTCCCTGGGCCCCACACTTGGTGGCCAAGACAGAGCACGACAAATCATGACCTCCCTCCCTCCGACACCACTCACAAGGGCTGACTTGGACTACTGGGATTTTTTGTAAAGCAAACTTATATCATTGACCTCCTGAAACACTGCCACATTCTCTTCTTCGGCTAATTAAATATGCTTATCCTTACCCTGACACATCACATACATACATGATTTCTTCCCAGGCTGAGAGCATGCCCACACCCGTGGACAAGGCTCTCCCTTGTGGCCTCCCTGCATCTGTGACGACCCAAGAGTCATGGGCCCAGAGCCCATTGGGGATCCAGTGGCAGATGCTCATGGTGGGCGATCACAAAGGAGGCTCTGAGGAAGGTCCACTATGGAGTATCAAAGCCCTCATGGGCACCCCGAGAAAGCTGGTTCCACTCTTCAGATCCCGTAACACGACGGCCAACACCAGAAAGCAATCAAGCCCCGTGTTGCTTTCTGGCATGGCTGGCTGTGCTTTTGCTCGGCCTGAGGGACCTGGCCTCGACCCCCAACACGTTCAGGGTGCTGTGAGAGTGCCCTGCGCCGCTTGCTCAGTGAGGGAAGCAGACCAGCCAGCACTTGCGGGCAGGCCAAAGAACCAACTGAGACTGTGGCCCTGGAACCCAGTTGCGCAGGCCCAAGTCAGCTGAGCCTCTCTGTGTCCCCATCTGCAACAAGGGCCGTAGGAGCGCCTGCCACACAGAGTGCTGCGAGAGCTCAGCCTGGGACATGAGCCGTGTGGTCTCTGTGTGGCTCTTCCAGAATGAGGGCTCTCCTCACTATGCTCATGAGCGGAGGATGCAGAAACGCATCGCAGGCCACGAAACGGAAAGGCAAAACCGCCAAACTGTTATCAAAGCAGAGCCTTCCTGCCAGATATGCCTGGCTAAGTAGGCAGCGGATGTCAGGAGGGCAGCCCTGCCAGCGGGCTCAGGCTTCCCAGGGGCAAGGCTCCCGTCTGGAACCCTGAAGCCACGACAGCATGACAGAGGGTGGGACAGCGTGACAATGGCTCCTTCGCCGAGCTGCGAGGGGCTGAATCTTCCCGTCTACCAGGAGGGCGGGCTCCTGTCCAGAACCCTGACGACGCCGGGGCAGCGTCACAGCAGGGCGTTGTGGCAGTGGCCTTCCAGCCTAGGCAACGTGGCAAGGGAAGAGTGTGGAGACTTCAGGCCCTCCTCTGGCAGGCACCTCGCAGCTGGCATTAGAAGGCCCGAGAAGCTCAGTGACCCAAGGCCACAGGATGCTGCACCGCATCCAAGTCTCGCTTCCCACAGGCTCAAGTCCCATCAGCATCTGAAATGCAAGCTCCTCAGGACACAGCTTGCGCCTCACTTGCAGCCTGCCACAAGCATACGGTGGATGGGTCAACGCATGAATGAATGACTGAAACAACTCTCAAGCCAACAGTCCGACTGAAAAGTCAACCAGATCCCAGGCCTGGGTGGGCAGGGAGCCAAGAGTACAGCAAAAGCTAGAAAGTCGTCCTTCGCCACCAAAAGAGCAGAGAGACTGTGCTGTCTGCTGCCAATATCCCGGTGGAACACTCCCCGGCTTCAAGATCCAAGGCAGGAGTTACTGACTTGCCTCTTCAATGTGCTTCATTTGCAAAAAATGCTTAATGAGTGCTGTCTGGGCAGACCCCGATTTCTGAATGGAGGCAGACAGGTTCCCGGGCAGCCAGCACCACCCTCGAGGGCAGTGAAAGCCGTGCCAGGCCCCATGGGACCTGGCCCCACGCCCCCACAACCCTCCCTCAGCCGCCACACTCCTCGAGCAGCACACAGCCCGGCACCACCGCCGGCATCCCCACATGCAACCCCGGGCCACTGCAGCCTGCCTCCCCTCTGCCTGCTGTGTCTCAGCATCTCTGTCCCCACTGCAGAGTCCCTCTTCGACCCCCCTGGAGAAACAAGCCTCAGTGCCCCTCGGGCACTTGCTGTAGTGCTCACTGGGCCCTGGGAGGATGGGAAGCTGCCTCCTGCTTGGTTTCTCTCCCTACAGAGTGGAGGCTCCTGGAAAACTGGGCTCCTGTGCACCCTGGTGACCCCTGGCCGGCACGGGTCTGCAAGAGCTGCAGACACAGTGGACTGAGCCGCTAAGGTGCTGGGATCCTGGGGGACCTGATGTCAGCCTCTCCAGACAGGAAAGCACCCCTAGCTGCCAGCTCACTCGGTCCAAAGGCCCCATCAACTTGCCTCGTTCAGGTTTCAGCACAGTGAAGACCCTCACCGGTCACAGGAGAAAGTGGAGGACAGCCTCAAGCCACACCTGCTCACTCCCCCCCACAAGCACGGAAGCACAACCTCCTAGCGGCCTGCTGCGACGTATGCTCTGTGTGTCACACCCCCCATCCTTCCCTCTCGACGGTTATCTATTAGCAGGTGTCCTGAGGGAGTGGATTAAAGATGAAGGCTCCACCCACATTGTGCCATCCACTTCCACTGCCACCACCTGGCAGGGCCCCTCCTGGGAAGGCCACTCTGGCCACGGGTCTCCCAAGCACTTGGGGTCACAGCAATCCCTCCCCCATTACAGCAGCCCCACCTTGTCAGTCCCTAGACGGCAGGTCCTTCCATGAAAGGCCTTCCCACTCACGTCCCATGGTCTCCAAGGACACATGCTTCCGTCACCCAGGCCAGCCCACACGCCTCACTCACTGGCGAGGCCCTTCCAAACTTCTGCTTGGGCCGCTCTGGTATCTTCCACAGATTCCTAAACACAGAAGTATTTCTCGTCCCTTCCTTCAAGAAAATATTCACAGAAAGACGTGGTTACTGAGAGGGGCTACTTCCTTCAGGGTTGGCATTTCACAGACACGGAATCCTCGCGCTGAGCCTGGGCAAGGGCCAAGGTTCAGGCAGGAGGCCGTGGCGTCTGAGCCAAGCCAGGGCTGAGGGTGGAGTGATGGAACAGGGTCCCAATGAGCACGACATGTGTGTGCACGCATGTGCACATGTGCTCATATGTGCCACTGCCAATGAAAGGCTGATTCTCTTTATCTATTCCAGATGCCTTTCTCTAGCCCTGCTGCTGACCTAGCCACAAAGCAGCCCTGCTTCTTATTCTCACATGAGGCAGCAGGACCCATCCCGTCCAGCCAGGAGGAGAGGGAGGGGAAGCGCTGGTCTCACTCATGCTCACGGCTCTGAACCACATGGCCATGCTGCTGACTTCGAGTTGCTGACCAGCCCAACACAGTGGGAGGAGCCCGGTGCTCAGACTCCAAATTCAGGCCCCAGCCACTCCGGCCTCCTTCACCCTCGGTGGCTTGAGACACCGGGCAACACGCACCCATGGTGCCCGCTGACAAGGGACACTGATTTGAATGATCACCGCCATCCCCTCACCCCTTTGTTCTTGTCTGAACCAATTTCCATACAGTTTCAAAGAAATCATCAGCCCGTGCAGAGGGGAAATCCCAGTGGATGAAGAACCACATTAGCAGTGAAGGGGGGAAATCGAATTTCCAACCCACTGCTTTGTTGTTTCAACCTCCAAGGAAGGCCGCTACACGTGCGCAACACAAGTCATGTCTGAAACCACCACTGTGACTTCACACACACAAAAACCCTCAAGGGGAGAAGGTGGTCCTTGGGCAAACTCTCCATGTGACGCAGGTGCACCAGAGCTAGAGGGTGGTCTGGATCTTTGAGGTCTCAATCATCTCAGCCATCAAAAAATCTGGGACAGCATATGCCCACTGAAACACTGCATCTGCTGTTCACGGTACAGGGGAATAAATTCTTGGACCACGGCAGGAGCCACACTAAGCATCCTTATTCTATCTTGCTGAAAGACCCCCATGGAAACACATTTTAATGGTCCGAATTAAAATTAAAACTTCTTGGCACGACAAGAAATGCCTATGTGAGTTCCTAGTGTCCTGCTTACCGGAAAAACACTCACGGCCAGACGCCAGTGTGACATCATTAATTATCCTGAACTGCACACCGGAACATCACTGCTAATAAAACTCCCTATAAAGAATGTTTTCTCTGCTGAGAACCCCGGAGTGTGGCCCCAACAGAGCCACTGCCTTCACCAAGACGTCTGGATGTCTGTGTCTGTGTCTGTGATCGTCACAAAATGTGCTCATATTTGACCTGATCTCCAGTCACTTGAATTCTTCCTCGTGTGTGCTTTCTTGGAAAAATAAAATGAGCATGGCACTCATACTACCAGGTTTGCTCCAGGCTGTAGGAGGGAAGGGACCGCCCTGCTGAGGGAAGGCCTGCTATCTGCACCATCAAGGCAGGCTCTGAACGTCTGATCCAGCCACACACTCCCATTTCCCCCAGAAGACAGGGGACAGACACAGGCCCCACCCAGGCAAAAGAGGGGCTCCTCCAGCCCACTCCACATGAAAGACAAATGTTCCTTTCTTACAGAGAATCATTCTGTGGAAATGCTTGTCAATACTTGCCACATCACCACGGAGACTCGGAGGCCCAGGAGACCACATAGGCAGCAGGTGTGAGGAACCAACTGAGCAAAGAAACTGTGTTTCCCACGGCTCGGTGGCCACACATCCAACAAGCCCAACAGAACCCAATGGGTTTAGCTGCAAGCAACTAGACTTTTCTGGTCCTACTCTGAACCTTCCACCAAGGACCCCAAAACATTCTTAGAATTCAACAAACCATCCTCGCTTAGAAACCTCATAAGAACAAGGGCTCCTGATGAAGACTCGGGTCTTCCCACATTAGAAACAACACAGGATTCCAAACTACACTTCATACTCCTTTCAACTACATTTCTCCTTGTGCTCCTCCCGGCAAAACGGGACGAGGGACTTCAGTTTGGACAACACCCTTTATTAGGAAGCTTCCGTGTTTTCTCTGGTCATTCTACACTTTGGCTGAATTGTTCAAAGGAAATGGAAATTCAGCCATTTAAACCTGCCAACATAAAGTGTAATCGTTGAGATGGAAAGAAACAGAACTAGAATCACTTTTTACGATTTGTGCTGAGAAAACTTATCAATACAGTTTACTGAAGACCCTATTTTATTTATCTAACGTCGTGGAGACTCAAATTATATACTTTTTTAAAGAGGGGATGTGAACCTCCCATCCAACATTTTTTAAAAGTTTCCTAATTTTAACAAATATAAAAATACAAACACGACGAAGCGAGAGTTGACATTCCTTTTCCTTCAGAAACGTGTTCTCAGCTCCCTTTCAATACCAGTGTATCCAGCACTCAGCCCTTTGCTCAAGATTCAAACAGAACATCCAGCCACAAAAAAAGACGTGCAAGAAACAGAGGTAGCGGGAAGAGGAGGGAAAAGGGAGCCGTGGACGACAGGTGAACGGCAAGTCTCGCCCTCACACAAGCACTGGGCTGGGGGTGGTCTCTCACCAGCAGCACCCCCTGACAAGAGGACCCGGTGAGCTCTGGGCAGCAGGCATAACAGGGCGGGCGCCACTTCCCTGGCTCCTCCCTGACCTCACTCCCTCCCTGGAGACGAAACACGAACTTCAGGGTGGTTCGTGGATGATCGCCTGCCAGTCACACACTCAAGAGCAGGGGGCCAGTGGGTGCAGGTCGCTGCGACCTACAAGAGCACGACAGTGGAAGCCAGCTCTGCTGACCATGAGGTCATTCTGCATTGCTGGGAGGGGCGCCCATCAGCTTGAACGCCAGAACCCATCAACTGGGACTTCTGTAGGAAGGTAAATGCTAAAGCAAGGGGGCGTCAGGGCGGGAACACAAAGTCAGGGCTCTCACCAGCCTCCCACATGCTCAGCCTGTGCCCTTCTTCAGGTCATCTCCTCTTTGGTCCCTGGTTTCTTTGCCAAGAAGCCATGGTCTGAGTAAAGTGGACAAAATCTGTGAAGTCCTTCCAGGGCTACAAACTTCCTGTGGATGTCAGTCATTGGTAGCAAGGTGTGTGCCAATCCCTCTGCCTACAGGAGCACCATGACTCCAGATTTCAGGTTCAGACTCTGGACAGCAGCTTTCAGTCGCCCCGAAGAGCCCAAGGCCCAAGGCCAGGCAGCTGGCATGAGGGCTAGGAGTCATTTCTGAGGATGCATTCCCCTAGACAGTAACGCCCCTTCTGATAAGTCTAGGTTGGCATTCAAACTCTAAGACATGCAGGGCCAGGGTAGGATATATGCCAGCAAAACATCAAGGAACATGACAATAGGGCAGGGCAGGGACAGTGGTCAAGGGGTGGCACTTGCCATCTTGCCACATAGCTCAGCTCACTGAAACCACATGGGAATGGAGGGCCAGTGTTGGCCTTCAAAGAGGCCAAATATCCAGAGGATGTTTGCGGCATCCCAGTTTTGAAATGTTGGTTGCTGATATTCAACAGTCAGCGTGTGTGACGCAAGCAAGGGCGCACAGCTGCCGATCGGAGACTCTGGTTCCCACACAGGGAGAGACAAAGAGAAGACCGGCATATCCAAGCAGCACCTTCTACCCTGTGGGCCCAAGGGACACCTGCCACAGCCATCTCTCAGTAGCTGCCAGGGGGTGCCTCCCTCCCCAGACTCCCCCAAGAACCCTTGTTGAGAAGACCAGCTGGGGACACGGGACAGCGGAACTTCCTGGAGCCTCTGGTCCCTGCTCCCCAGCAGGCTTAGCTCGGACCCTGCCCTGAGGAGGCATCCTTCTCGCACGCCAGAGATGGCGCTACAAAACCAGGGGTGGAGGCCGGGGTCATGGCACCCACAAGAGCCTCAAGGTCTGCCCCAAGCTTAAACTGCTTTGGGCTAAACGTGTGTTGGGCATAATTCACAGCTGCCCACAAACACTTCTCCATACACTTCAAGCTTTCAGTCAGGGCCACCGTGGCTCTCATCACACAGCCTTCTCCAAGACGGCCAGGAGGGGGTGGACCCGCCCCAGAGAACAAGGCTGAGACCAAGAGCTCCGCCCCCCACGGAACCCTCCTGGGTGAGGGCTGCCCCCTGGAATTCTGCTAGCCTCTTGGGGAGAGCTGTCTTGTACTTCTTCACACTGAAGTCCACTAGTTACTGAGATTCCACTGACCATGGGACACGAGAGATTTCTGGGCACCTGGGGCTCAGTGCCTGTCATAGGTGCTCACGGCACAGCTGGGACAGAGGCCCAGAATCAAACACAGTTCTGATAACATGGCGTGCCTGACCAGGAGCTGGACGAACAACATGCTATGGGCCACAAACAGAAAGAATCGCTTGTGCTGGAGAGGCCAGTGAGGCTTCTTCGCATGACTTCACTGGATCAGGCCCTGGCAAGCAAGGAGCTTGTGCCCCCACGAAAAAGAAAGCACAACGTGCTTAAAAAGGCACCCACTGGGAGCCGGGTGGAGGCAGGAAAGTCCCACGTGCATCCAGAGGACCAGCATCCAGGCCTTCTGAGGCCAGACGCACATTTATGGAGCAGTGAGAAATGTGTCCCTAGGCCCAGCTAACGTCCTGTATTGCTGGGCTGCTTTGGGCCGACTTGGCCTGTGCCCCTCTCAAAGGGGGGCCACCCTCTAGGTCCTCGGTCACAATCAAGGGAGGGACTAAGAACCCCAGGGACCAGTGAGACCAGCTGTCATGTTAATGCAGCCAGGTGATAACCCTGAACGCAGACATCCACACATTGCCTGAGAGGCCTTTCCTCTTCAGACTCACAATCCCAGTTACAGCACATACACAACAAACCACAATGGGAGAACAAAAACCAAAATGATGGAAACATAACGATCACCCCCAAATCTCAGCTAAAACAAATGCTACTGAAACAAGCATGGGATTAAACAGCTGGAGCAGCCTGGCAGCTGAAGCAAAAAGGGCAACAGGGAGCCAGAAAGCCTCATCATCAGACAAGCAGTGTGGGCGCCTCAGGTCAACGAGCTGCCTGAGACTAAGCATCACAGGAGGAGAAGAACAAGACAACGTAGAAGAGACGGACCGAAGGAAGACACCAGGCAATGGGAAAAAATGCCCTCCCTTACCAAAACCCACAAAGGCTGAAAGGCCCTCACAAAAGGCCTGGACACTCAGGCGACAGCTGGGATCAGGCCTGCGTGCTGGCTGCCCTCAGCTGCTCTGTTGATGTCTCCCTTACTTTCCAAACAGGAGGAAGCCTTTCCTGTCCCTGCAGCCCTGCGCTCACAGTGTGTTCTCCTGGCCAGCGACCAGGGGATCCTGGAGTCCAGGACTGGAGTCAGCATGGGTGTGGCCGTGGCTCCTGCTGTGTCCCAGGCTGGGTGGCCAGTGGCTCTAGGCCAGACCCCTCCACCAGGACAAAGCATGCGGGACGGGGGCCTTTGCAAGCCCAGCTGCTCAGGAGGAGGCTGACGGAGCCGGGGACCCCTGCATCTCCTGAGACCGAGGCTCAGGAGTCCAGAGAGCAGCGCTGGTGACCCTGCTGCTTGTCTGAGGGAGGCAGAGGGCGCCAGGCCCCGGGGACAGGGGCCTTCCTCAGCTTGAGGGGCAACCTCAAGGCAGTGCAGCAGATGGAGAAGTGTGGCCAGGACCCCAAACAAGTCAGGGCCCAGGCTCAAGGGCCCCAGGGAAGAGCGCAGTGACAACAAGCAGAGGCTCACAGCAGAGGCCACCGTCCACGAGAACTTCAACAGCCACATCGAGCTAAGCCAAGGCAAAGGCTGTCAGTCACACATCCTACAAGTGGGGCAGTCCTTCCTTCCACAGCCACTCATGGGACACTCCTTCCTTCCAGCCACACCCGGGACAGGACACTCCTCCGAGAGCCACACAAGGGGTGCTCCTTCCTTCCTGTCACACATGGGGCCCTCCTTCTGTGATCACACAAGGGACGCGCCTTTGCAGCCACACATTTCAAGGCCTTGCCCCCACTGTGCCTATGCACTGTTTTCTGGGTCACCTACAAGTGCCAAAGGAACACACTCACAGGGTTCCATCAGACTAAATCTAGAGCCTGTGCCCTGCCTTCGTGGAGTCATGACCTTCCAGTGCACTAGGACACCCACTCAGCAGGGCCTCTGCGCTCCGTCGGAGGTCCCCGACCCATGCCAGTGCCACCACCAACTCTCATGACCCACTGGGAAGACTTGGCCCTCCCTCTTGTCATGCCACCACCGTATCCAAGCAATGCGCATCACTGCAGAGCTGCATATCTGCTGACACCGAAGGTGAACAAAGTAGGTTTTCAGACTCATCTGAATCCCCAACTTCTTCCTCCAGTCATGCAGACCAAGGAGCCATCTGACTTCGGTGACGCCACAGCTTCCGCTCCCTAGTGCAGGCACGGGACTCCAGTGGGAGTGACGCACCTGTGAGCCAGGTTGCACCAGCTCGGCCCACTCGCTGTTGAGGACACAGCTCTCTTCCCAGGAAGGGTAATCTCTCCTCCAGCACAAGCTTCGCCAGAGTAGGCACACACAGCCTGACGTGCTTACTGGTAGTGTCCTCCTCTGTCACCAGGGGACAATGCCAGCTGCCCACCAGCCCTGGCCGGCACCAAAGGAGTGGTGTGCTCATTGCGCTGCATTTAGGAAACCAACTGCCTCATGGATGCCAGGCCCAAGCCACTCATTTGCATGCAGTTGTCGTTTGGGGAGCCTGTCAGGGAGGTGTCGGGGGCCTTGACCGCCAGGTCCAGCTGCGAGCTTGTGACTGACAGCTAACGTGACAAGACCTGCTCACTTCTCCTGTTCTTTACTTCACTTATTTTTTCCCCAGCGGAAAAAATAATTTACATCTGTAAGAAAGAACCTGAGACCCAAAAACAAACCCGTAAACAATAATGAATGTATTCAGCGCTAACAACATGCCTAGAACATGGCAACGAACAGCATTTGCGCTTAGCAAAATGAAACTTCCAGCCAGACATGTGGCAGGAGGTTATAAACGGAAGCCACGAGAGCACAAAAGCCCGGTGCCTAGGGGCAGCGGGTGTGCTCCCCTCCGTCCCCTCCAGGTCCCGTGGTGGCAGCTGCAAACTTTCTGGGAAAGTCCTGGAAGACTCTTGGGGAGATGAGCAGGAAAAGCCATAGCGATGTCCGGTGTGGCTGTGAGAGTTGTCGAGGAGACTCCCTTCCGCTCCTCCTCTTCTCACCCAACCGCTCTCCACACATCCACAATTGCTGATGTGTCCTGGCTCCACCTCTGGACTCTGCTTCTGAGAACAGGGACAGGGTCCCTCTGGTTCTGTTGTGATCTCACCACCATGCACCATGCAGGGCACAGGGAACACCATCAAGAATGGAAGAAAGAGGGCAAGGAGGGGAAGAAAAGGCGGAATTAAGAACAGATTAAAGAGAGAATAAAACAACCGCAGAAGAGAAAGAAATTCCAGCTACCAAACCAAGCATTCTCTATTTCCCTCTCAGGAATCCTGGCGGTCCATCTTGAAGAGGTGCTGGTCACCCCAAGCCTTGCGGCATCCCGGTCGTTCATCCTGACAGGGTGCTGCTGGGCATCCCAGCCTCCAGGAATCCCAGTGGCTCATCCTGAAGGAGTGTGGTCATTCCAACATCTTCGCGAAAACTGGCAGTTCCCCCAGAAGGTGTGTGGTTATCCCAAGCCTTTGCCCCCTGATGATGGATAAAGGATGACCTATCAGGACCAGTCACCCTCACAACCAGGAGTCAACACTGTCCTGATACAAAGTGACCAGGAGCAGACAGGCGGACTGTCATAATTCCCACGGCCAGGGTGCTTGGGGGTCTCTGTTCTCACCTCACCCCAATACCAGTCTCCACTAGGGCTACCGTCTGTGTCCCCGAGTTATTCTCATTCTTATTCACAGGGGATTCAAGACACATTAGAACCAAACCAGTCAAGACCACTCCCTTTCTGACCACCCCCGCCCCTTCCTGGCCAGTGTCTCCAAGTACCAAAGCCTGGGACCTCATGCCCTGGCCCTTCCCCGAATCCCTCCTACGTGAAGCTGGCCCTGCCTTCCTTTCTGCACCACGCTTCCCTCACCTCATGGAGCTTCTCTGCAGTGCTCCCTCTTCCCTGAGTCCTCTTGACCTGTGTATCCCTAAGTCCTCCACTCCCACAGGTCAGTCTCTTTCAGGGATCTCAGCAACGTGCCCAGGCTTAATTTTTCCCCCTCCACTTACGCCTGCCCAAGAGAGGAGCGGCTGGTAATACGGGAAGGAAAAAACAGAAAGAAAAACACACCTGTCGGTGGCTTGTGCCTCTCTCGTCCCCAAGTTCTCCCTGGAGGGACAGGCTCTGCCCTCTTCCTCGGGTACGCATCCGGGGTGGGGGCATGGCCAGCTGACTCTGGGCTAAGCGCACAGAGTACGAGGGGGCAGGCTGCAGTGGGCTGGGTGGGGCATGTGCTCGAAGCGGGGCGGGAGCCTGTCCGTTCTGTCTTGCTCCGGAATCTGCTTTCTCAAGGGAGCTGAGAGGGAGAAGGGGCTGACTTACTGCTCCCAGGGAAGGAACAGCAGTTGCACCACAGTCACGGAGTGTTCCCTGGTCCTCTCAAGAAGCTTGCTGCCTCTTACATTACAAGACTTCAAAACACACAAACAGGGAAATATTTAAGTGGGCCACCACACCAGCGCCCCAACTGCTTCTTAAAAATTAAGAGTCATGGTCATGCATGAAGGTCAGAGGTGCTGAAACAGAACAGAAAAGGGTCACACAGTGAAAATCCTTCCTTCTTTGCCCTGTACTTTCCCCTCCTTCCCAACCTCAAGTGCTCACACACCCTTTCACCTGAACTCCCTTTCCCCTTTATTTTAAAGATGTGGGGTGCAGGTCAGAATTAGGTACATACGTGGTCTACAATCAGGTAAAGCTTGGGCTTCCCACGGTCCTCACATCCCCTGGTTTAGGATCGGGTACCTTAAGTGATGTTGCGTGTCCCCCCCTCCCTCTCCTGGCAGCATCCTGCTATACTGTCAATCCCTCTCTTGTAGTATTATGATGAATGTTCAGACCCACTTATGAGTGAGAATATGTGGTACTCAGTTGTTTCTGTGATAGATCAGTAAGTATGAAGGACTCTAAATCCATCCAACCTGCTGCGAAGTCCATAATCTTGTCCTTCATTATGGCTGTGTAATATTCCCTCATGTACATGTACTGCATTTTTTTATCCTGTCCACTTTCAATGGCCAGCACAGTTGGTTCCATGTTTTTGCTAATATGAATACTGCTACAATAAACAAGCAGATGCAGGTACTTTTTTGTAGAATGATTTGAGATCCTCCAGGTATATTCCCAGAAAAGGGATTGCTGGGTCATACAGAAGGTCGATTTCTAGTTCTTTTAGGAATCACCACACTGTTTTCTATAGAGGTTGAACTAGTTTGCGTCCCCACCGACAGGGTAGAAGCGTTCCCTTTTCTCCACATCCTCACCAGCATCTGTTGTTTTTTGTTTTATTAATGATGGCCATTCTTACTGGAGTCAGGCGGTATCTCAGTGTGGTTTTGATTTGCATTTCTCTGATGATTACTGAGGTCAAGAATTTTTTCATGTATCTGTTAGGTGTTTGTATGTCTTGTAAGAAGTGTCTATTTATGTCTTTTGCCCTCTTTTTTAATAGGGCTTTTTTGTTTTTCCTTTCAGTTTATTTAAGCTCCTTGTAGATCCTGGAGGTTAGACCTTTGTCAAATACACAGTTAGCAAATATGTTTTCCCATTCTGTCGGCTGTCTCCCCACTCTCTTGATGGTTTATTAGGCTTTGCAAAAGCTTTTCAGCTTGATGAGGTCCCACTTGTCTATCTTATCTCTTATGGCATATACTTTTGGGGTTATGATCAAGAATTGGTTGCCTATTCCAATGCGCATAAGGGTGTCTCCTGCGTTTTCTAAGGTTTTTATTGTTTGAGGTTTTATGTTTAAGCATATCAGCACAAATCACAGATACTTTCCTTCCTTCTTTTTTCTCATCCATACAGATGGCTTTTGGCTTTAACAGCTGAAAGGCCCCAGGTGCAGAGAGGCTGGGGTGGGTCTGGGGATGTTTCAGGACACGTGTGGTTTTCTTTAAAGAGCAAGACCATTGTTTCCAACAAGCTAGCTGTATTGAGCTTGGAATGTGACCACTAGATCTGCAGCAATTTGGTTTTTTTTTTTTTTTAAATAGTTGAGTTTCTTCTTCTTTTAAGAAATCAAAGGAAACCGTAAAAGTACATGAATATAGCCAGGCTCAGTGACTCAGCCTGTAATCCCGCGCTTTGGGAGGCTGAGGTGAGTGGACTGCCTGAGCCCTCGGGTTCGAGACCCGCTTGGGCAACTTGATGAGACCTCATCTCTACAATAAAAATCAAAAATTAACCAGGCATGGCAGCACGCGCCTGTAGTTCCAGCTGCTTGGAAGGCTGAGGTGGAAGGATCGCCGGAGCCTAGCAGGTCCTTCAACTCAAAAAAAAAAAAAAAAAAAAAGTACATGAATATTTTATTTTGTGGAGGAAGGAGTGGCTCCCCAGAGAGGGAGTGTGTCCAACTGATGGTTTTCAAGCATCATGGCCACACTTCCCTGCAAGTCACTTTGGTGGCAAAAGTCCAGCTGTCACACTGTTGATCGCCCCGTCAAATTTCCCATGTGGGAGTCTGAGCCCAAGTTATATCTCAACAAACTGCAGAGGCAGGTGGAGAGGCCACATTCTCCCCACTTCACCTCACATGTCCATGCAGGTCTGGGGCTGGAACACACAGACACTGTGAGCTCCAGGGACTGGTGATGCACCCCTGAATATGCCCATCCCACAAAGCCAGGTCCCGCCAAGACTGACTCCCAGGGTCGTTCTCAATACAAACTTTCACTCTGAATAAAGATGCAGAGACAGAGCTGCTCAAGCCCAAAAGATGGGCTAAAACCCTGATAGCCCAGTGGCAAGATCTAGTCCACAATGGTTTTCTGACATGTATATTTTTATTTCGTCAATTTTTTTTAAAAGGGGGGACTTGAAATAAAAATTCAGATTTCCAGCTTCTCTTGAAAACCAGAAGATCCGGCAACAGGCTCTGCATCTCTGTAGAGGAGCCTTCGGCTAGACTGCAGCTGCCCCTTTATCCAGGGTCTACACTCTGTGTCGCCGCAGTGCCCACCTCTCTCCATTGCCCAGAACTCTGCCTGCCCCCTCATGACGCAACCAGGCTGGCTCTCTGTGGCCATCTCTACGGCCCCTGCTTCCTGACATTTTCTCTGTCAATGTCTGCCCAGGGGGCAGGAGTCGTTTATCACCCCACCCCAGCCAACTCCCCGTCCTCCAGCTCCTGGTGCTCTTAACATATGGCATACCCAGGCATCACCTGTGCCCTCTGGCGTCCTTCCTCTTGTTCAGGACTACAAGAACAAAGACCTGTCTCCTTACACCCAGTCCTGATCTGCCCAAGGTAGGCAGGCTCCCTCAGCACCTGGGAATGGGCAAGTCTGCCTTTTCCCCGATGCTCCCAGCCACACTGATTTCATGGCCGGGAATGAGAAACTGGTGTGTTTTCTTTTCTGACATGGGTCTTCCATCACTTTCTGGAGAGAAAAACTAAAAATACGTCAAGAGCAACACCGCCCTTGGAGCTGTCACTATCTGCAGGAGCATGCGCTGTTTTAGGAGTGGCTGTGGTTTGCTGACACTGACTCCAGGTGAGGCTGGGTGGGAAGGCCAGTCTCACCTGGAGCGGGGGCCTCAGCCTAAGCCTACCCACCTCTGCTGCACTCGAAACCGGCAAGTGGGCCCAGGAGCACTGAGACCGGCCTGGCTGCCCTGGCTCACCTGAAGCTTGCTGGGCACTGTCCACTGCGGACGCTGCCTCCTGTCACAGCCACAGTAGCAAAAGACGTGGGAGGGCCCCCATCGAGAGAATACGAGAGGACAGAGACGCAGGTGGGGCAGACAGGAGCACAGCTTTGTCCCCACACCTGGGCCCTCTCGTGTGGTATGCACATCTCAGCACATTCCATCCAAGAGTGGCAAGGCCTGGCCACACGGTCAACGTAGTCCTCAGGTCTGAGAGCTCAGCCCCCTTCCTGCTGCAGTCACCGCCCACTGAGGCCCCTTTAGGCTGGAGGCATCCACAGCCCAGGGAGTGCCATGCCCTCTGTTGCATGGTATGACCCACAGGTTCCCTGGAAGCCAGGTGCAGGTGTCCCAGCAAGCCCAGGACAGCCCACCCAGGTAAGTCCCACCTGCTACTCATCCAACAGCATGTGACAGTGCACACCCAGTGGGTCACTGCAGCCACACACTTACACTTCCAGAAGCAAACAGTTCCCTGGGTTCTCAGTTCTACCCCTAACCCAGACTCCCTCATCCCTGGGTACAGCCACACATACACACACGTACACACATACACACATAAATACACACGCATGCATGCATGCACTCACATGCACACATACACAAATGCACTCAATTGTTTTGTGATTGTGGTAAAATATTTTAATTATTAAAAATGCATCTCAGTTGAGCATAGTAGCTCACGCCCATAATCCCAGTACTTTGGGAGTCTAAGGCAGGAAGACTGCTTGAGTCCAGCAGTACAAGACCAGCCTGGGCAACATAGAAAGATCTCGTCTCTACAAAATGTCAAAAAATTAGCTGGGCATGGTGGCACGTGCCTGTAGTTCCAGCTACTAGGGAGGCTGAGGTGGAAGGCCCGCTGAGCCCAGGAGGTCAAAGATGCAGTAAGCTGTGATGGCACCACTGCATTCCCACCTGGGCGACAGACTGAGAACCCAACTCAAAAAAAAGTATGTTAAAAAATAAATTAAGACAAATGTATTATATGTGTCCAGTAGTTCTGACATAGTATATTCTACAAATTAAGTTTACTTTCTCAGAATTTAAAGTCAACACACATGAACACACACACAAAAAAACCCCAAAGTTCACGTCCCCATTTAGCCAACCAGCAGGAAACTTTTCCGAGTGCCATGAGCAAGACACAAGTAACAGCCCCATTTGAACAAATCAGAAACTACTAAGGTCTTGCTTAGAAAACCAAGCAGAAATCATGAAGAAAAAGAAAGTTCCAAGAAACAATCGTTCAAGACATGAAACAAAGTCTCTCCCCAGTAGAAAACAGTAACACTGTGCAGCTCGAGGCAGTGTGCGAAGCACTTTGACATCCACTCGGTCTGAGTGTCACGGTCCTGTCAGGAAAGTCCCTGCATCTCAGACGTAGAAACACAGTTTAGTAATTTGCCTGGTTTATACTTACTAAGCTGGGACTAAATTCCAGGCTTTCTAATGCCAAAATTCAGGTTTTCTGAATTTTCCATGACAAGTATTTTCAAGCTTCAATTTCACTTCACTGTCACAGATTTCTACCAAATCAGCACTCCATGTGCACAACTAATGGCCTACTGAGTCATGATGTGTCAAGGCTGTGTGTGCTCTAAAACTATTTTCCTGCAAATGTCCATTAACTGAAGATAATCATTAAATAGCAAACAACAAAATCAAAACAGTATCAGAACTCTTAAATGGATATGTGCCTGTCAAAAGCTCTGAGTGTTCTCTTTATTCAAAAACAAAATGGAAGGAAGGACTAAGGACAGACACAGGAAGAGAAGACCAAGACCCAGGAGGCACTAAAGACATGCTTCCCAAAGCTGACTCCTCCCTGGGGTGGGACTGAGGAGGGAATAAGCTGCATCCCAAGGGGACTCTGGCATCTAATCCTGTGCTGTGGAGCCCCATGGGTGCCGCCCACCTTGAGAAGCACTGGCCTCCATGCACATGAACTTGTGTGAATGTGTCTGACACAGAAGAGGGGCTCCCCATCTTGAGGGCCCAACACTGGCTTGGACTTAAACAGCGACCTCCCCAGCTCAGGCAGGTCATTGCAAATGGGAGTGCTCCTCCCAAGCGGACACCCCAGATCTAAGGCTCCAGGCAGGCAACGTGTGGACTCCAGTACAGAGAAGAAGTGGCGGGCATGTCTTAGAAGGGAAAATGGTTTGTGTCAGGATGGTCTGTGTACATATGATGCCTTTCTTTCTTTCCTTCCTTCCTTTCTAGAAATCATTTTCAGAAGCATTCGAACAGCAGCTAGTTCACACAGTAAAATAAACAGTTATTAGTTACCAAAAAAAGTCACACCAGGTGCGGTAGGTCACGCCTGTAATCCCAGCACTTTGGAAGGCCGAGGCAAGAGGATTGCCTGAGCCCAGGAGTTCAAGACTAGCCTGGGCAACTTGGTAAGGCCTCGTCTCTACAATAAATCAAAAAAATTAGCCGTGCATGGTGGCTCATGCCTGTAGTTCCAGCTCCTTGGAAGTTTCAGGCAAAAGGATCACCTAAGCCCAGCAGGTTGAGGCTGTGGTGGCCACAAGCATGCCACTGCACTCCAGCCTGGGTGACAAGAGTGAGATTCCAACTCAATAAAAATACACACACACACACACACACACACACACACACACACACACACACACGATCTTGGATCTTTACTCAGCACTCTGAAATATTTAAAAAGAAAACATATTTAGAGACTGGAAAAAAGAAAGAGGAACATCCTGCATCAAATGATTTTTTTTAAATGGTTTTTTTAACACATCCGCAACTGGCAAGTTTTTCACTTTCCTAATACTGAGAGTGGGTGAAAATAAAAAAAATAAATAAAAAACTGAAGCTGGCTGCTGCAAACTTCTTTCATTAAGCACAAGTGATACGGCCTTTTCTAGCTGAAAGCTGCAGACATATCAAGTATTCACCTCAGACACCACTCTGACTAGCATTCCATACGTTGTATTTTTATTTGGATTATAAACCCGAAAAGACAGGCTTCCACAGCGGGGTACATGCACATCAGTGGCAAACGGAAACGGAATGTGGAATGATGTAAATTCACATCAGCGGTGGCAGGTGAGCTCAAACAGCAAAGGAACGAGCCCAGGACCCGCATCTGGTCAGCTGGAGCGCTGCCCTTCAAGAGCAGCAAGCCAAGCTGCGTGAGAGGGCCTGCACAGCGTGGGAGGGCGCTGCTGGCAGGAAGAGCGGCCTCACCTCTCTGGAGGCCCTTGTAATGATGCCCAGGCGGCACCACAAGAGGCAGCACTGCTTCAGCGCCACGAATCACACCGAACCCCAGTCCACAAAAAGTAAGCAGCGAGAGGTGGATACCGGCCTTCTGCACAGTGTGCCTCCGTGTCAGACTAGGAAAACTCAGGAACAGATGACACGGCTTTCGCGGCCCACGAAACGGGGTTTTCCCACCACCGCCCAGCTGTGTCTCCATACAGGGAACCACAAGAGCAGTGTTCTTGCTGACGAGGGATGCTTGGCGAAAACAGGTCTCTCTGCTATTGTCCCATTTTGCTCCCACTTGGACCAAGAAGAGGCTCCATGCTCAGGAAAGTCAGAGTCAGCTTCCAAACTGGAAAATGCTGTGAACACCAGTAAGGAATGAACACGCACAGCCCGGGTGGGGAGGGTGAGCCAGATGGTCTTTTCCACCCAGATTTCCATGATCCACAACAGGCCCGGATGACTAGGAAAAAGTGAGATGTGATTTGGAAACTGCTGTGTCAAAGAGAATCCCAAACAAAGACATTCAACAAGACAGAGAAGTCTCAGAAGAATGAAAACGGACTCTGGGTAAGAGCAGAGAGTGAGGCAGTTTGAGGCTGCAGCGGAGAGATCAAAGTCATCCCCAAGTCACAGCACCTCGGGGGCAGGTGCCTCAAGAGCTACCAGTCAGGGTCACAGGGCCCCCCACACGCTCTGTGGGCCAGAGGCCAGAAACAAAGTGAGATGGACACAGCGGACAGGGTTGTGGAAGCGTGCAGGGCTCTCTAAAAGCACCCCAAGTAGAAAGGACACGGAGTTGTGTGTGCTGACCAGATAAAAGCCCAGGGGTTTCCCGTCCACATGCCTGATACCCTCACGTTCCTAGCTCTACCCCAAGCACATGTGTGGAAACCGAGGCCTAGAAAACTCACGTGGGTATGTGTGACACAGTATAAGTGCTCAGATCATGTGGCATGCTGAGATGATGTTCAACAGAAAGTTAAACGACATTAACGCAAAGTCCTCTGCATGCCTTTGGCTCAGTTATACTAAGTCCATGCAGTTTGTTCTCTTAAGACACAAAACTACTGAGAACTGGGAGAAGATACAAGGGAAGTTTGTGGTAAAAAAAAAAAAAAAAAAAAAAAAAGCCATAAGTGGTAGCTCATATCTGTAATCCCAGCACTTTGGGAGGCCAAGATGAGAGGACTGCTTGCGCCCAGGAGTTCGAGACCAGCTTAGGCAAAAGAGTGAGACCTCATCTCTAAAAACTAAAAAAATTAGCCAGGTGTGGTGGTACACACCTGTAGTCCCAGTTACTTGGGAGGCTGAGGTGGGAGGATCTAAGCCCAGGAGGTCGAGGCTGTGGTAAGATGTGATTGTGCCACTGCACTCCAGCCTGGGTGACAGAGTGATGCCCTGACCAGGAGGGTGGGAGGGAAGGAGGAAGGGAAACAACTAAGTGGTCAGAGAGCCAGAGATTCAACTTTTCAAAGCAATCAATTTGCCACAATGGCCCTGACTAAGATATAACAAACAGAGCCTATGATTTCCATTTCACAGACAGGTACAAGGAGGCACTTACAACAGTTGCCTCGCAGTTTGTTTTTAAAAATGTACTGTTGGCCAGGCTCGATGGCTCAGCCTGTAAGCCCAGCACTTTGGGAGGCTGAGGTGAATGGACTGCCTGAACCCGCAGGTTCGAGACCAGCCTGGGCAACTTGGCAAGACCTTGTCTCAACAGTAAATCAAAAAAAATTAGCCAGGCATGGTAGCACTCGTCTGTAGTTCCAGCTACTTGGAAGGCCGAGGCGGAAGGATCACTGGAGCCCAGCAGGTCGATGCTGGAGTGGCCATGAGCATGTCACTGCACTCCAGCCTAGGTGACGGAGTGAAACTCCAATTCAAAAAATTTTAAAATGCACTGTTTAAAGTTATGTGTTCAAGTTTCCTTCTAGGTACTCACCAGAGAGCCAAGTAAGAAACATCATTTCTATTCCTGATATTGGTTAATGTATGTTAAGAAAATGAACAAGCTTAAGAATCCTTTTAAGTCTGATGCCAGGAAAAAAATCTCCCGGAGATATCTGAAGTGGCATGAAGCCTTCCCAAGAAAGTCTGCGAGGCGAGAGGAGGTGGCGAGCCTCATCCCTGGGCAGCGGAAGGAGGCAGACAAAGGCTGGACATGCTTCTGCTCCTCCCGCCTGCCAGCCTCCCTCCCTCGGCTTCCATGCAGCTACGAAAACACAAACCCGGCCCACAGGACAGGAGCAGGAAGGGAGCAGACCGCCCCCATGAGGGCTGGCAGCCCAGAACCCACGTCCCCAGAGGCACTGGGCCAACCCTGGGTGCGAGACACAGTCCTGAGTGCTGCGGCCACACACGCTCGGCGCCCCCAGCAACTCCAACAGGAACCTCCACATCCAGTCATGCTTCTCAGAGGCACTTTACAAACACACTGCTTTAGTACAGAAAGAACACTCCTGACATATGCACGTGCTTCCACTGTGTCTTATTTGAAGGGGGAAATGAAATAAAAGTCCTGTCTGGGATATTTACAGATCTCATCCAACCTGATTCACACTCTCGCTGCTGTGAGCTCTCACATCACGTCAGGCAGAAACCGCAGGTGTGGTGACCAGCACTGTACTATGCCACAGATGCCTAACTTGGGCTCATCAAAAACAACTGCAGGCAGGAGAAACTTAGGGTAAGTCATAAGTAAGACTGGAGGGAAAGAAAGGGGAACAGGCTGGACTAAGGCGCAAGCTGGCCGGGCAACTCCAGGGACTCCGAATGGCCTGGTGCCAGGGGCGGTAGCACTGCCCGTCTCCCCAGGTCTAAGCCCAAGTCACCACAGGGAGCATCCGGGCCAGCACTCTGCCTGCCTGCCTCCACTGAGCATCTCAGACCATCTCTAAGACACGCCAGGGCCACCAGGTTCTCCAGGGACCATAGGGACCCTTTAGAGAACACGTCATACCTCTGTGCTGTCGTTGAGGGGAAAATGGAGTTCTTGTTGAGCAGATGCCACGTGTCAGACACCAGGTCAGAGAATCCACTCATGTGCAGGAATTACTCATCCCACCCGCAGATGAGAAATGAAACTTGGGAATGCTACGGGACTTTCTTGAGGGGCCATGTCATCTGTCTCCAGGAACACTGTGACCTTCAGGGGCACCCAGTGCAGTCCAGTCCAGTCCTTCTACAGACGAGAAAACCAAGCTTGGCAGGAAGACTCACCAGTGAACTGCTGGAGCCTGCACAGGCCACAATGGCCAGGCCACGGCCTCTGACTTTGGCCCTAGCATCTCCAACTTTACCAGGGTCATCCACAATAAAAGTTAAAAGTGCTGGAACCAACTGTGCTGCTCATCCAAAGAGGACTAGATAAAAAAAATGTGGTACATAAACACGATGGAATATTACCCAGCCATAAAGAACAAAATCATGAACTTCACAGCAACCTGGATGGACTTAAGAGTCTATAATACTGAGTGATCTATCACAGAATCAAAGTGCTGGATATCCCATGTTCTCACTCATAAGCGGATTTTGAACAATTAGTGTAATACTATAAGAGAATGATTGGCAATAGTAAGAAACTGCCAAGAGGGGGGTGGGGAAGTGGGATTGGCAGTAGTAGAATCTGCCTGGGGAAGGGTGGGCACACCGCATCAACAAGGGTACCTGCATAATGAACATTTGTATACCTAACCCTGAGTTGTACCACACACCTTTAAAATTAAAAAAATTAAAAGGAAAAATATAGTTACAAGTGTGCAGCTGGCCCAGGTTTGGACCCTGGCATGAGTAACTAAGCAAGTCACCCGATACCTTAAGCCTCAATGTCCCCATCTTCAGCATGGGAGGAGCAGAGCTTCTTCGTCACAGGGCTGCTGTGAAAGGCAAATGAGATGACACAGGTGAGGTGCTTGGATGAGAGCACGTCAGGGAAGCATCTGACGCACAGGAGACATGACTGGGGGGCGGTCTTCTGACGACACAAGGAAGGCCAGGTGGGCAGAGGGAAGGGAGACAGGAGCCCCCCAACAGCATTTACAGCACGCCGGCTCTGCAGCACAGCAGGACAGCTTGTTCAACCTTCCTCTGCCCCAATTTTCCCACCTCTAGACAGGAAATTCTGTAGCACCTGCTGGCTCCCTCGATACAGAAAGGACAGGCCAATGGCAGGAGACCTCAGACAGGACTGCCTGAGCCCTTCAAGCAGAAGCTCCCCCTGGACACAGACTCAGAAGCCCACAGGAAAGTCCCCATCACAGAAGAAGCCAGTTCCTGCTCCTTTAAGGTCCACCCAGGACAGCGAGAGTCTCGAGCTCGACAGGACATGGCCAGGGCAGGGGTGACAACTATGGGGTGCAGAATGCAGTCGACTCAGGTCTGACCCAAGCTGCTTCCTCAAAGCTCCCAGGAGAACCAGCTCTGCAAAGACCCTCCTCCCAGAAGACATCCTGCGACACCACAGGCAGGGGCTGCTTCAGCAACAGGTCTAGAGCAAGACAGAGCCCACAGCAAGAAGGGGCGATAATGAGATGGGGCCCACGGCGAGACAAGGCCTACCACAAGATGGGTTTACAGTGGACGGGGCCTACAGCAAGACAGGACCTGGAGTGAAACGGGGTCTACAGCGAGACAGGTCTGAAGTGACTATGTAGGCAGACACTGGAGGCTCAACATAGGGCCTGGGCTCAAGAATCCATGTCCACGTCCTTGTGTGCTGAGCGAATCGGCTACCTCCAAAACTAGACCTGATGCTGACCTCTCGGCTGACTCCCACAGACCGGGCTCTAGAGGGCCAACGGAGGGGGTGGAGAGCCAGGGTCACACCTCGCAGGCAACTGTTCCAGGCCAACTGCCATTTCCAGCTGAGCCAAGCTCCCCAAAGGCTCCTTCCACCGTGCCCTCCTACCCCGTCTTGATCTTGACCCCAGTCACACCCTTTGATGGTTTGAGACTAATCAAGGAAGCCATGGGACACACGACCGCATACACATTACAGCTTTGAATGGGTGCATCCAGGGCTCCTTCGTGGAGGGCACCACGAGCCTGGAACCTGCACAGGCCACAATGGCCAGGCCACGGCCTCTGACTTGGTTGTGGTCAGGACACGAGCAGCGAGCCTCGCTGGCGTGGAGACAGCTTCTGCCAACACAGACCCGTCTTGCTGTAGACCCATCTTGCCAGGAGACCCTATCCCACTGCAGACCCTGTCTCACTGTAGATGTGCCTTGCCAGCAGACCCGTCTCACTGCAGACCACAGTGGCTGTCTCCTGTGTCCTCGCTGTGTGCCGGGACGGTGGCTCCACGGAGCCTCCTCGCACACAGGGTCTGCCGCACATCGCACCAGGTCATGAGAGCACAGAGCGCCTCCCACTTGGCCTCACCCACAGAGGGGCCCACACACACGGGCCCCCAACATCACGCGGCTGCAGCAGGTAGGAGTCGAAGCTGAGGGCCCGCTGGGATGGATCAACCAAGCAGGGCAGGGCTGGCGTTCGTTGTCCACACCACGGTTTCCAGAAATGGAACGGCCAGGGTAAGCGCACCTCCAGGAGCCGCAGGAAACGCATGGGCACACCCTGGACATGCCTGGGAAAGAGCAAGTGAGACCAGGAGGATGCAGTGACACACAGAGAGCTGGGAGCATGCAGCCAGTCCCACTCCACCTCCCTGCAGACCCGTGTGAGATTCGTAGTCACACCCGAAACCAGATATTCCACGCGGGGGCGTGGGCAGCTGTGCTTAACATGCGTGAACCCACCAGAGTCAAGGCCTTGGGACACGGACTGTGTGGGTATGGTGTGCAGCGACGACTGAGAGCCACGACCAAGATGCCACTGCCTCCTAAGTCACAGCCACGACACACTCCAACAGCAGCAATCACCCCCAGGGCACGGCCCTCCAAGAAACAAGTGACACATTAAAAGCTGGTTCCCAAAACCACACCCAAGACAGCCACCTGCTTTAGAGCATCCAACCCAGCTGGAGAAACAAGGCAACAGAGAAAGTGGAAAGAAGAAATTGCTCTGCTGGGGACAAAGTCAGAGCTCATGTGCAGGTCAAGCCTCCACAGGGACAAAACCTGCAGCCCTGACACCGGCAGGGCAGCCCAGGGGCCTCCCAGAGACACCGCAGCCAGTGGAGGTGAAGGACGACCAGGAGGCATGGAGGAACATGCGGGGGAACTCATGCTTTCTGCAAGGCCCGGTCGTGAGACACCTGACCCCAAGGCTGGCCTCGTGCTGTGGGTACTAGGGAGCCATGGGCAGTTGGGCAGCAGGCCACACTGGTGCTGCAGCCAGAGAGACCAGTCCAGGGAGGTGGCAGGGGCTGCAGAGGCCATGGCAGAAGCATCAGCCGCCAGTGGGTGCCCAGGGGCCGCAAGGCCACATCAACAGGAGCTTTCAACAAGTTTTAGATTTTAAGTAGTTAGGCTTTCAATGTAATTTTTTGTGTGGTTCAAAGGAAAGGCAGGAGCCACATGACTGGGTGTCACACTTAGATCCTGGGGTTCCCCAACAGGAAAAGGAAGCCAGAAGGAGGCAGGCACGAAGCAGCCATGAGCCAGGGGATGCATCAGCCAGGTGATGGCGGGACACCCAAAGCCATTCTCGCCAGTCAAGATTTCCAATTCCAGAGCGTGGGCCAGAGCCCAGGGAGCTGCTTTCAGGAAGTAAAGCAGTCCCGCTCGGGAGGAGATTCCACTGTTGACGCACAGAGCAAAGCGGTTGCGCTCCCGAGGGCATAGCAGAGACGATGGGGGCAAAGGGAAGCGCCACGTGTCCCATCCCCCCAGGAACGTCTGAAGCCAGGCCTGCCTCGCAGAGGCACTGCTGAGTACGGCGGTCCTCGTGCTTCAAGGACAACCCCCTGCCCAGCCATTCTTCTCAAGAACTCAGACTCTTCAAAAGACATGCTCATGAACGGGCGCGTGCTGCGGGTCCCCTCTGGGCTGCCCCTTTGTTGCGCGGTATCGGAAGCAAAGCCACCTCACCCGGTGCCTCTGCGGGAACCTGGGCCCGTCTCACCCAGCCCCTTCCAGAGCTCCCCACGCCTGCCCCACTCAGCCACCCACAGAACGCCACACGCCTTCCTACTCCCGCTCTGGGTGTCTCTGCCCGGGGACAGCACTTTTGTGGCACTAGAGTTGCCACTGTGGGCCTTTACAGACAGTGCACAAGTTCCAACTCACCACTTCATTAAAAGTGGAAAAGGCACTGAAGCCCACAAGTAGGCCTTCTCCAAATCACCCAACAACTTGATCTAGGCCCAGCCAGTTCCAAAGTCCCACATCCAGCACTCTTCCAAGTAAAGAGGGGGTTTTCCTGCCTGCTTTTAAGGGGGAAAGTAAAGCGAGTCCACGTGCATTCCAAGCATGGTCAGGGCGTGGGCAGCTGATCGCCCTGGGCCCTGAAAGCCCTTTGTCCACAAGAGCTGTGTGGCCTCCGAGTACAACGCCTCGCCGGGCCTGAGCAGTCCCTCCATCCAACCCATGGCTGAGTTGAGGGAAGCCAGGCCCTCTTGAGACGCAAACGTCTGGCTTCTACGCTCCCAGCATGGCCCAGCTTTAACAGAGCCCCGGGAGACACGAGCACCCTGTGCTCGGAAATGAACGTCGCACGGGGCCCTGCGTGCACCGTTTTAACTAGCTCTCATCACTTCCAACAGCACAAGCATGGACACTGCTTCCCGGCCACTGCAGACACACACGTGCACACTGTGTGCTCCTCGGCCCCACACGCCATTGGCCAGGAACACATTCACAACAGGACTCTCGCGTCTCAGGCCTGCTTGTCAAGGAGGCTGGGACACCCTGGGAAGACAAAGGTGGCCAGGGCAGCACTCCACACTCACAGGGCCATCTCTCCCTTCCCGGCACTCATGCTCCCGTCTGTGTTACCTGCGAGCCTGCTTCCCCTCCCCTCTCAGGGTCCAGCTCTAGAGGACAGACCCTGTATCGACTCACTCAACTCTACCGCATCTGGGCACAGTATCTGGCACACAGCAGCGATCTCAGGAGCGACGTGTTTACTGTGGGATAGTCTCTATATTTTAACATAAACAAAGAAAACCCCACCAGGTGCGACTTGGTCCATCCACCAGCTCAGTCAGGAATGGCATCCCCTGAAACCAGAACTCATCACACACACCCCAGATGCGGTTGTAACATCTGTCATCAAGCACGCGCTGGGGACCGGGGGCTCCAACAGAGGGTGGTGCAGACACGACACTTTTAACAGGACCAGGCCCTTAGGTTCACAGCAAATACCAAGTGAGGACAAGTAAAGGAGTGAACTCAAGGCACGAGAAATAATTCTGCAGATTAACGGCAGGAAATAAGGGCAGGGTGAGGGAGAAGCAAGCGTGACCAGCCTCAGGTAAAAACATGTCCTAATAATGCCAATACACTGTTTATTTGGGGAACTCTAGATGGCAAAGGTTTCTCTGTGGCTGTTCTAAAATGAGCATACAATGTAACAGAGGAGGAGTGTTTTGTAATTTGCCAGTGTTACATGTAACATTAAAGATTAGATACTAGACCTTACTTCACCAACTTTAACACCATTAGCTGTTGCAGAGCTTTCTAATCACGGTTACTTGGTAGGATTCGGCCTTTGAGGGCCAAACCTTTCCACCAGTTTCTGCAAAGCAAGCACTTGTCAGATCTGGGAGAACAAAAGGATTCCTGGAGAGGAATCTCTGCCCTCGCCCTCTGGCACACTAGTCAGCTAGGGAGCTGTCCTAAACTTTCAGCAAATGCCAGTTCCCACACACACACTCACTGAGTACTAGGGAGCCAGATCTCAGAGGCACTGTCTGCACCCACCAGGTGTGGGGTCCACAAAGGTGACTAGAAGCCCCTGCACATGAATACCAAGTGCAGCAACGGGAGCCTCCCAGCCCACATGGAGTGGGGCAGTTTCCCGTCCACGAGAGCTGGGCAGGCTGGCCAGAGTAACCCTGCTCTTTCCCCAGCAGGCACAAAGGATGGCCGGAGAAGACCGCGATGCCTTCCGGCACTCACCATGCCAACACAGAAAAGGTCTTAAGGGAGAGGATGTGGAGACTCCCGGGAGCACGGCTAGAAGGCCTGTCAGGACCCTGCACGACCCCATCTGAGCGGAAGGCAAACAAGCCCGTTCCATTTAGGAGGGGCTCGGAGGGGAACGGCCCCCAGCAGGAGAGCTCCAACACCCCACAGACATCCTCTCTCTCCAAACGGGGTTGTCACCCTCTGTCTCTTGCGGGATGGGACCCTGACGCCTCGTTCCCCTTAGGGAAAGAAAGAGGGGCCAGGAGGCTCATGGAGAACAAAGACGGAGAGAGCAGACATCACTGCGACATGACGTTTGCCCCTTTAAAACAGCAAACTGCTAACAGGCAGACTCAACGACCATGTCTGAGCAGCCCTCCGTCCACACGGATGTGCCTATTAAAAGAACAGGGAAACGGACCTATAAGGACGCAAGCGTGGAACCGCCTGCACTCACATGTGCCTTCATTTTTAAAGCCACATTTACGGAGTGATCGCATCCTTATAAAAAAAAAAACAGTAATCCTGGGTAGCAGGAGCAGCTCTACTTTTTTTGAATCCACTAAGTCACTGCTTCAAATACATAAAAAGGCTTACATCACTGAAGAACATAAAAATCACACACAAAAAGCCAATTATTTTCTCCTTTCAGTTGGTGAGCAAGGCTCCTTTGTGTCTACAAATTTCCCTGGATGGTGCTGTTGCCAAGAAATTCTAATTCACAACAAGGTTTTCAGCAAACTGGGGATGGGGCAAACCTGCAAGGGACAGAGCCGACAGGTGCTTTGTCTCTGGGGGAGGCCTGGGGGTGGCCCAAAGGCAGGCTCCTCAGCTTAGGGACAGCGCAGCTCACAGACCCTTGCCCGGCCAGGGTCTGTTCTGGGAATGCAACCACCCTGCAGCTGTCCCCCTGGAGACGCCTTGTACTGAAGCCCTCACAAAACGCAGCCTAGGGGACACTTTCATCCTCCCAGCAGCCAAGTACGCCATTAGTTTAAAACAATGGGGGGAGGGGGGAGGAACGCTCCATGATTTATTTATTTGTTTCCGATGGCAGTGGAAAATTTTCTATGAGCAAAAGAGAGGCCTGAACCTGACCCCATCAGCCAATTATGAATCAGCATTAACAACAAGCATGATTCCATGGGTTTTCAAGTAAGCACGCCATGGTCCTCAGCCCCACGGAGCCAAGCTACGTCCAAATAAGCCCTGGAACACCGTCGCAAGACCCCCCCTCAGGAAGGAGCCGACTACACGTAGAGAGCACGTGCACCTTCTAGAAGGCTTTGTGGACACGAAGAAAACTGCCAGGAGGAAGTGCTGCCTCAGATCCTCTTGAGAAGCACCAAGTCGGCAGCAGGTCCAAATACACAGTGGTTTCTGCTGCCAGCAGGAGCCCTGAGGCATCATCACCCTAAATGGCATCCCCTGCCCTGCGGGCTGACCCAGCCCCATCGCACCTTTGACCTCTTCCTACCTCTGCTCGGACAGCTCCTGGAAAACTTCCTGCAAGTTTTCAAAGTGCTTAAGGCTGGTAGCCATAAGAGCTGTGCATCAGCTGAATTCTATAAAATAATGGACCACATAAGCACAGTGTAATTTACAGCTCTCTGACAGGCAGATGATGGTGCTTGGGCCAAGTGCTTAAGTGTGCACTCAGGAACCAGGATCGAGAGCTGGTTATGCGGGGCATCCATCTGGGTTTTTAAGTGACACCAGCAATGATCTTTGGAGCCGGAGCCACGTGGCTAAGGCACACTGCCTGGAAGTTCAATGTCAAAATGACGATCTCCATGACAGGAGGCGGCCTTGTCACCATCAGTGACTTTGTCACAAGTCCGCTGACTATTAGGCAGGGCAACTGTCCCACACCACATCTTTAAAATAAAATTTCCACATAGTCCAACTCAATTTTCAGAGCACAGATGTTCTGGGTTTATCATCCAAGCTGCTTTTTCTCTAGAAACCAAATCAGATTATCCGAATCCCCGTGTTTCCTCGTCGGCCCGAGGCCAGGTACACTGTTCACTTCATGAAGACCACCTAATGATTACTCCTCCTCCGACCTCTAAAACCTGATTGCCCCAGAGCATCAGGAAACTTCCTCCTGCCAGTGTTCTCTGTGGCAACCTTCTGGAGTTGTTCTGAGCCAAAGAGGCTCGACATTTCATCATCTGCCGCCGACTTGGAACTGGCAGCTGCCCGGAATCTTACCACTCCCCACACCAGAAGCAGCAAAGGAGCCGGGAAGGGAGGGCACAGGGATGCGGGCTGAAGGCTTGGTCGCGGGTGTGGGCCGAGGGTCCTGGTCACCGCTCAGGGGCCACTATGACTAGAGTCCAGAGCACACGCCTCCTTGCCTGACTGCTCCCTACAGCTATCTCGGGCCTCGGGAGCCTCGGCTAAGGGTTTAAGGCGGGAGTGGTTGGTGGCTGGCAGCTGGAGAGGGTTCCCGCGAGCCGCGCATCCCAAGGGGTGAGACTCCCTTTGCCTGCAGAGAGAAAGGAAGCCAGAGCTTCCAGGAAGGGGGAGGAGATGGGGGCGGGGAGGAGGAAGAGCAGAGATGGCTTCTCAGGAAACAATAGATCTGGCGTCCTCTAATTGTCAGAGCAGGGACGTTTCTCTGCGGACCTGGAGCTCCTCCAGGTCCAGAAGGGCAGATTCCTCCAGAGAGGCCGCCCCATCAGGCTTACTACTGGCAAGGCTTGAACCCAAACCAAGTTGCGCGGCTCCTCGGGAGGGAACGCCGGGCAAAGAGCGCGACCTTCCTCTCGGGCCAGCCGTCCTCACGAGCAAGGCTGCCCGGGCGCCGCCGAGCCAGGAACTCTCCTCCCAGCCTGCCTGGGCGGTGCACGCCCGGGCGCTGCGGCGCGCCAGGGAGGCGAGCTCGGGAGCCGGAATCCGGCCG
>NW_007249116.1:0-959 GCF_000164805.1 Carlito syrichta
CCTAAAATTAAAGTAGCTAAAAAAATTTTCTGTCTTTCTAACACAACATTAACCTCATAAAAATGTCTGTAAACCATATTCAGCATATCAACAGGATGGCAAAGATATGGGGACTATCAAATAGGGGAGTTGCTTAAGAATGACAAATCCCTCATGAAAGGCGTCAGTTAAACAATTATTAAAATTCATTCATTACAAGATATCTTATAAACATTAACATGATAAAGAATTTTAACAGTTTCATATTCATTCCAAATAAGAAATATATAAGGAGATTGCAATTATGCTCTAATAAGGTATGACTGAGTTTGTCCAACAGATCTAGACAGGCTGAATGGTTGAAGGACTGCGAGAGCTCTCCATAGATGAGGCTGAATAATCTGCTAGACACCATACTTCATGGACAGTACTGGAGGCACCTATCCATTGGAATGTCACCTAGCTGTGGCAAGCATAGAGCCATTAAAAACCTCAGTCACTAATATATAGTCTTTTACCAGGTACAGGATAGTCCACTTTATAGTTATAAGCACAGTCTCTCCATTTTGGGAATCCAGTATTTCACTAGACAAGTGACCAGTCCTTTTCCGTATCATTGAAGGGGCAAGCAGGTACGTTGAGAGGTGGTGAAGCTCTAGTCTCACAACTAGGGTCAGTTCCTCCAGGCATTATCATCTCCAGACACCAACCGTCCTTGATATTGTCCTGATAAGGGCTTTCTGTACTCAGAGACTTAAAAGTAGACATTAAACAAGAAGCCCGGTACCTGAGCACAATATAAAGCAGGCCCTCCCATTTGGCTCAGCTGCTTGAGTAGACAAGCTAGCTAGATAGTTAACGAGTTAAGTCAGCTGGATATATCAGCTATCTTGCTAGTTAGCTAATGAGTTAAGTCAGCTAGTTGTGTCAGCTAGCTAGCTCATTAGTTAATGAGTTAAGTCAGATGACTAAGTCACCTA
>NW_007249116.1:1410-5437 GCF_000164805.1 Carlito syrichta
CAGCTAGTTTAGTCAGCTGTCTAGCACTGGCTATGTAGGTAGCTAACTAGATAAGTCAGCATGCTAGTCAGCAGACTAGCTGTTCAATGCACCTAGTTAATTCAGCTGGCTAGCCTGCTAGCTAGGTAGTTGGCAAGATAGTTAAGTGAACTGGCTACCCTGCTTGCAAGCTTAAGTCATCTAGGTAAGTCAGATGGCTAGCCAGCTGGCTATATAGGTAACCAGCTTGTTTAGTCATCTGGCTAGCCAACTGACTAACTGTTTAAGTCAGCTAGTTAAGTCAGCTGGCAACGAGCTGGCTAGCTAGTTAAGTCAATTCATTAATTCAGTTGGCTATCCAACTGGTTAGGTAGTTAAAAAGTTAGTTAAGTCAGATGTCTAGTCATCTGGCTAGGTATTACAGCTAATTAAGCCAGCTGTATTGCTAGGTAGGTAGCTAGTTTAGTCATCTAGTTAAGTCAGCTTGCTACCTAGTTAAGTCAGCTAGTTAAGTCAGCTAGCTAGCCAGCTGGCTAGCTGGTTATGTCACCTAGTTAAGTCAACTGGCCGTCCAGCTTTCTAGCTAGGTAGCTAGCTACTTAACTCATGTAGTTAAGTCAGCTGGCTACTAGATCACTAGCTAGTTAAGTCATCTATTTAAGTCAGCTAGCTAACTAGTTAAGACAGTTAGCTATGTCAGCTGGCTAGACAATTGCCTATCAGGGTAGCTATCTAGTTAATTCAGCTGGCTACCCGTTTGGCTAGCTAGTTAAGTCACCTAGTTAAGTCAGTCCGCTTGCCAGCAGGTTAGCTAGGTAGTTATTCCTTAAGTCAGCTGGCAAGGAAGCAGGCTATGTAGGTAGGAAGCTACTTAAGTCAGCTGTCTAGACTTTAGGCTATCTAGTCATGTCAGCTAGTTAAGTTAGCTGGCTATCCAGTTATCTAGCTAGGTAGATAGGTAGACTCTGCTGGCTAGCCAACTGGCTACATAGTTAAGTCATGTAATTAAATCAGCTGGCTAGGTTGCTGGCTAGCTAGGTAGCTAGGCAATTGAGTCAGGTGGCTAGGCAGCTGGCCAGCTAAAGTCAGCTACTTTAGTCAGTTGGCTAACCAGCTGGTTAGTTAGTTTAGTCAGCACATTAATTCAGTTGTCTAGCCAGCTGGCTAGCTAGTTAAAAAGCTATTTACATCAGATGGGTAGCCAGCTGGCTCGCTAGTTATTTCAGCTAGTTAAGTCAGCTGGCAAGCTAGGAAGCTAGCTAGTTAAGTAAGCTAGATATGTCAGCAAGCTATTTAATTAAGTCAGTTAGTTAAGTCAGCTAGCTAGCCAGCTTGCAAACTAAGTAGCTAGCTAGTAATGTCAGCTGTCTAGCATGCAGTCTAGCTAGTTAAGTCACCTAGTTAAGTCAGATGACTAGCCAGCTGGCTAGGTATGTAGCTTGCTAGTTATCAGCTGGCTAGACACATGGCTAGCTAGATAAATCACCTAGTTAATTCAGTTGGAAGGAGATTTGGCCTACTATGCAACATGCTAGTTAATTAAACTGGCTAGAAAGCTGGGCAGGTAGTTAAATAGCCAGACAGCTGATTAAGATAGCTTGTTAGCAAGCAGGTTAGCTAGGTATTAGGTTGTGAATTCAACTGGCAAGTCAGTGGATTACATAGGTAGCTAGATAGTTAAGTCAACTGCCTTGCCACCTGGCTATCTAGTGGAGTCAGCTAGTTAAGTCAGCTGGCTAACCAGTTGCCTAACGAGTTAAGTCAACTAGTTGAGTCAGCTGGCTTGACAACTGGCTAGTTTTTTAAGTCAGCTAGTTAATTCAAGTGGCTAGCCATCTGGCTAACTAGGTAGCTAGTGAGTTAAGTCAGCTGGCTTGCCAACTGGCTAGCTGGTTAAGTCAGCTAGTTAAGTCAGCTGGATAGCCACCTCTCTAGGTAGGTAGCTAGCTAATTAAGTCAGCTAGCTAGCCAGCTTGCTAGCTAGTTTAGTCAGCGAGTTAAGTTAGCTGGTTGGTCATCTGGCTCACTTGGTGGCTCACTAGTTAAGCCAGCTGGTTAGCCGGATGTCTATCTTGTTAAGTCAGCTAGTTAAGACAGCTGGTTAGCAGGCTGGCTAGCTAGGTGGCTGGCACGTTAAGTCGGCTGGTTAGCAGATTGGTCAGGTAGGTGGCCAGCTAGTTTTGCAGGCTGGCTAGCCGGCTGACCAGCATGGTGTCTGGCTATTTAAGCCGGCTGGCTATTCCACTGTACAACCAGCTGGCTGGCTATTTAAGCCGGCTGGCTAGCCAGGTGGCCAGCCCACTGGCTAGATTGCCAGCTGCTTAGCCAGTTAGCCAGCCAGGTAGCTAGCTAGTTGAGACACCTGGCTAGTAGTTTATCCAGGAAGGTACCTAGCTATTTAAGTCAGCTGGCTAGCTAGCCAACCATTCAGCTAGTTAAGTCAACTAGCTAGACAGCTAACTAGTTAAGTGAGCTAGCAAGTAAGCTAATTATTCAGGTACCAGTTCAGTCAGCTAGCTAGTCAGGTTGCTAGTCAGCTATCCAGTTAAGTCAGCTAGCTGTCAGCCAGCTACTCAGGTAGATAGTTAAGTCTGCTAGCCATCAAACTAACCAGTTAGATAGCTAGTTAAGTCAGCTGGCTTTTCAACTAGATAGCTTGTTTACTAGATAGTAGTGTCAGCTAGATAGCCAGCTAGCTAGTCAGCTAGCTAGTTATATCAGCTAGCAAATCACCTAGTTACTTAGCTAACTAGTCTGGTAGCAACTCAGCTAGCTGGTGAGCTAACTAGAGGGCTCCATCGTTTTTCATCATGTCAGCTAACAAATCGGCTAGCTCACCTGCTAACAGGCAAGCAAACTATTTGGTACACTCACCAGCCAACAGGTCAACTAACTTGTGAGCTTGCTCGCAGGTCAACAGATTAGCAAAGTAGTTGGCTTGCTCGCCCACAGACTAGTGAAGTCACCTCACCAATCGGATCACTCACCAGTCAACTAGTTATGGAAACGCAAGCGTCGGCTCACTCCCCGGCCGAATAGTTAATTCAGCTGACCAGTCGGCTAACTCACAGGCCGACTAGTTAAATCAGCTTATGTGTCGGATCCCATGCCAGTCTACTAGTTAAGTCATCTAATGAGTCGTCCTATTAGCTGGCCAACTAGTTAAGTCAGCTAACCAATCGGCCAACTGGTGGGCCAACTTGGCAGCTGACAATTTAGATCAGTTAAATATTCAGCAGACTAGTTAGGTCAGCTAATTATTCGGCCAAATAGTCGGCCAAATAATTAGGCCAGCAAACTAGGCAGCCAACTACTTAATCGATCTAACTATGGGGCCAGCTCCTGAGCCAACAGGTTATCGAAACAAAATAGTCAGTCGATTAGTCAGCCATTTTGTTAATCCAGCTATCAAGTCGGCCAAGAAGTCAGCTAATATGTTAACCCAGCTAACTAGACGGCCGATTTATCAGACAACAAGTAAATCACCTAGCTAACTCGGTAACCAGCTCGTAAGTCAGCTATTTTACACAATTAGCAACCAGTTAAAACAGTAATCTAACTCAATAACCAACTCGTTAATTCAGCTAGCTATCTGGTAAGCTAACTAGTTATGCAGCTAGCAAAGTGAACTAGCTAACATACTAGTTAGGTAATTCAACTAGCTAGGTCATCTAGCTCACTAGTTTGCTAATTATTTAAGTCAGATACTTAAGTCTGCTACCTAATTAGTTTGCTAATTAGTTAATTCAGCTCGTTATTCAGCTAGTTAAATAGCTAGCTAACTAACTCAGGTAGTTTAATCAGCTAGCTAACTAGTTAAGTCACCAAGTTAAATCAGCTAGTCAAGTAGTTACGTGAGTTAGCTAAGTCATCTAGTTAAGTCAGCTTTCTAATTTAGTCAGCTGGTTAAGACATCTAGCTAGCTAGTTAGCTAAAAGTTTTACATCAGCAGGTTGAGTCAGGTTGTTAGCTAGTTAACTAACGGGTTAAGTCAGCTGGTTGAGTTGGCTAGCTAGCTAGTTAGCTAACGAGTTAGTCAGCTGGATGG
>NW_007249116.1:6191-7651 GCF_000164805.1 Carlito syrichta
AGCTTAAGTCAGCTAGGTAAGTCAGCTGGCTAGCCTGCTCACTAGATAGGTAGCCAGCTAGTTAAGTCAGTTGACTAGCCAGCAGACTAGCTGTTTAAGTCAGCTAGTTATGTCTGCTGGCAACCAACTGGCTAGCAAGTTGTCAGATAGTTGTCAGGTAGTGACCAGCTGGCTAGCTAGATATTTTAGCTAGTTAAGTAAGCTGGCTAGCTAGGAAACTAGCTATATTCACCAGCTAGTTACAGTAGCTAGGTAGCTAGTAAAGTCAGCTTCTTAAGTCAGCTGCCTAGTTAGATAGCTAACTAGTTAAGCCAGCTGAAAAAGACAGCTGGCCAACTACATAGCTAGCTGACTAAGTCACCTAGTTAAATCAGCTTGTTAATAGTTATTTCAGCGAGTGAAGTCAGCTGGCTAGCCAGCTGGCTAGCTAAGTATCTACCTAGTTAAGTCAGCTTACTAGCCTGTTTTATAGCTAGTTAAGCAACCTATTTAAGTTAGCTCACTAGGCAGCTAGTTACCTGGGTACCTAGGTAGTTATGTCAGCTGGCAAGCAAGCGGGATACGTAGGTAGCTGGCCGAGTAGTCAGCCAACGTGTTAAACCATATAAGTAACTGGCCGAATCATCAGCAAACAAGTTAAGTCTCCTAGCTAACTCATTAAGGCAGGTAATTAACTCATTTACCAAACTAATTAAGGCAGGTAATTAACTCATTTACCAAATAGTTAAAACAGTTAGTTAACTCATTAACCAACTCATAAAGTCATCTAGCTATCATGGTAGCTGACTAATTAAGTCAGCTAGCTAAGTCAGCTAGTTAACTACCTAGCTAGCTAAGTAAGCTAGCTAAGACAGCCAGCTCACTAATTAGCTAACTATTTAAGTCAGCTGCCTAAGTCTGCTACCTAACTAGTTAGCTAACTAGTTAAATCAGCTAGCTATTCAGCTATCTAAATCGTTAGGAACTATTTAATTCAGGTAGTTAAGTCAGCTAGCTAACTAGTTAAGTCAACCAGTTAAGTCAGCTATGTAAGTAGTTGTGTAGGATAGCAAAGTCAGCTAGTTAAATCAGTTTTGTAATTTAGTTAGCTGGTTAAGACAGCTAGCAAGGTAATTAGCTAATGAGTTAATTCAGCAGGTTGATTCAGGTAGTTAGCTAGTTAACTAACATGTTAAGTCAGCTGGTTGAGTCAGCAGGCTAGCTAGTTAGCAAACTGTCTGAATCAGCTGTTTGAGTATGCTAGCTAACTAGTTAGTTAACCAGTTAAGTCATCTGGAAGAGTCAGCTAGCTAACTTGTTAGCTAACGAGTTAAGTCAACTGGTTGTGTAAGCTAGCTAGCTCATTAGCTAACGAGTTAAGTCAGATGAACTAAGTCAGCTAGCTAGCATGTTAGATAACGATTAAGCTAACAAAGTAGTCATCTGGTTAAGTCAGTTAGGTAGCTAGGCAGCTAATTATT
>NW_007249117.1:0-1398 GCF_000164805.1 Carlito syrichta
AGTTAGGTGGATAGCCATCTGACTTAACTATCTTGCTACTGACGTATACCATTGTCTTTCCCTCTGAATTAACTACCTGGCTAAATAGCTAAGCAGCTGGCTAACGAGTTGACTTAACTAGATGACTTAACTAGCTAGTCAGCTGGCAGGCCAGCTGAATTAAGTAGCTGACTTAACCAGCTAGCCAGATAGCTAGCCAGCTGACTTAACTAGCTAGCTAGCTACTTAGCCAGCTGGAAAGCCAGATGAATTAACTAGCTGACTTAACTAGCTAGCGAACTGGCTAGCCAGCTGACTTAACAAGCTTGCTACCTAGGTAACCTGCTGGCTAGCCAGATGAATTAACTAACCGATTAAATAGAAGCCCTGGTTGCTAGACTGATGAATTAACTAGCTTGCTATATAGCTAGCCAGCTGGCAAGTTAGCTGACTTTAATAGGTGACTTAACTAGCAAGCCAGCTGTCAAAACAGCTGGCTTAAGTAGCAAGCCAACTAGCTAGCCAGCTGGATATCCAGGTGACTTAACTAGATTGCTTATCTAGCTAGCCAGCGTGTAGAGAGCTGATAACTATTTAGCAACCAAGCTAGCCAGCTGTCTAGTCCGCTGACTTAACTAGGTGACTTATGTAGATAGCCAGCTGGCTAGCAGGCTGATCTAACTGCTTAGCTACCTAGATAGACAGATGGTTAGCCAGCTGAGTTATCTAGCTAGCTAACTACGTAGCCCGCTGTCTTGCCAGCTGACTTAACTACCTAGCTACCTACCTAAACAGCTGACTAGTGAGCTGACTTAACATGTTACTTAACTAACCAGCTAACTGGCTAGCCAGCTGTCTCAAAAACTATCTCCACAGTTGGTAGCTGGATAGTCTGCTGACTTAGCTTGCTGACTTACCTAGCTAGAATGCTGACTTAACTAGCTGACTTAACTAACTAGCTATCTAGCTGACATAACTAGCTAACTTATATAGCTAACTTCCTAGCTACCCTGAATTAACTAGGTGAAATAACTAGCTAGTCCGATGGATAGCCATCTGACTTAAATAGCTTTTTAAGTGCCTAACCAGCTGGATAACCAACAAACTTAATGAGCTGACTTAATTAGCTAGCTAGCTGGATTCCAGTTGACTTAACTATCTGTGTTAACCAACTAGTAGCTGGTTAACCAGGTGACATAACTAGTTTAATGCCTATCTATCAAGCTAACTAGCCAACTGACTTACCTAGCTGACTTAAGCTAGCAAGCTTGATAGCCAGCTCACTTAAGTAGCTAGCTACCTACCTTGCCAGCAGGCTAATAAGCTGACTTAACTAGCTGACTTGAAGAGCTAGCCTGCTTGCTAGCAAGCTGACTTATCTGGCTAGCTACCTAGCTAGACAACTGACTAGTCAGCTGA
>NW_007249117.1:2111-4060 GCF_000164805.1 Carlito syrichta
CAGCTTACTTAACTTGCTGACTAAACCCAGCTAGCAACCTGATTTAACTAGCTGATTAACTAGTTAGCTACCTAGCTACCCAGCTGACTTAAGTAGTTGATTTAACTAGCTTGCTACCTAGCTAGCTGTCTTGTAGTTAGGTGACTTAACTAGCTGACTTACCTAGCTAGCTAGCTGGCATATCTAGCTGACTTAACTAGCTAGCTTTCTAGCTAGCCAGAGGACTTAACTAGCTGAAATAACTATCGAGCCAGATGGCTACCCATCTGATGTTACTAGGTTTTTGACCAGCTAGACAGCTGGCTAGACAACTGACTTAATGTGTTGACTTAAAGAGTTAGCCATCTGGTTAGCCAGCTGACTAAACTAACTGACTTATCTAACTGTCCAGCTGGTTAGTCTGAAGACTTAACTAGGTAGCTACCTGGCTAGGCAGCTGTATAGCCGGCTGACTTAACTAGCTGACATAACTAGATAGTCTGATGGCTAGCCAGCTGACTTAACTAGCTATCAACAAACATAATGTGCTGGCTTGTCAGCTGAATTAACTACCTACCTACCTAGCTAACCTACTGGTCAGCGCACTGACTTAACTAAGTTTCTTAACTAGCTTTCCAGCAGTCTAGAAAGCTGCCTTAATTAGTTAGCTAACTTTCTAGGCAGCTGGCTAGTCAGCTGACATAACTAACTGACTTAACTAGCTAGCCATCTGACTCATCTAGATGACTTACCTAGATAGCTACCTAGCAAGCCAGTTGATTAAACTAGCACACTTAACTAGCTAGCTACCTAGCAGTCAGCTTTCTGGAAATCTCACTTAAGTAGCTGACATAAACCAGCTAGCCAGCTGGCTGTCCAGCTGACTTAATTAGCTAGCCAGCTGGATGACCAGCTGAATTAGCTAGCTGTCTTTAACAGCTAGCCAGCTGACTAACCAGCTAACTTAACTAGCTAGCTACCTAGCTAGATAGCTACGAGACCAACTGAATTAACTAGCTGACTTAACTAGCTATCCCACTTGCTAGACAGCTGACATAACTAGCTTTCTACCTAGCTAGCCTGCTGGATACCCAGCTGACTTAACTAGTTGACTCTACAATCTAGCCAGCTTGCTAGCCAGCTGCCTAAACTAGATGACAACTAGCGAGCCAGCTGGCTAGCCAGCAGACTTAACTAGCTCTCTACCTAACTAGTTAGCTGGCTAGCCAGCTGAATTAAGTAGCTGACATATTTAGCTAGTCTGCTGACTAGTTAATTATCTCACTGCCTAGCTAGTCATATGACTAGCAACCTGAGTTTAATAGCTGACTTGTATAGCTGGTCTGATTGCTACTCAGCTGAATTAACTAGCTTGCTAAATAGCTAGCCAGCTGACTAGTCAGCAGACTTAACTAGGTGACTTAACTAGCTAACCTGCTGACATGGCTAGCTGACATATAGCTAGCTTCCTAGCTAGCCAGCTGAGTTAACTAGCTGAAATAACTAGCTAGACTGATGACTATCCATCTGACTTAACTGTTTACCTAGTTAACCAGCTGGATAGCCAACTGACTTAACGAGCTGACTTAACTACCTAGCCAGCTGGTTGCCAGGTGACTTAACTAGATGAATTAACCGGCAAGTCAACTGACTAAACAGTTGCTGTAAATAGCTGGCTACCTATATAGCCACCTGATTTAAGCTAGCAAGCTACCGAGCCATCTCACTTAACTAGTTAGCTAGCTACCTATCCATCAGGTAAGTTTAATGACTTAACTAGCAGAAATGAACAAAGCCTGCTGGCTTGCAAGCTGATTTACCTAGCTAACTACCTACCTAGCCAGCTGGATAGACAGCTGACTGAACTAGCTGACTTAACCAGATACTCACTTGGCTAGACAGCTGACTTGACTCAGTGATATCACCAGCTAGCCAGGTAGGTATCTAGCTGACTTAACTAGATAGCCTAC
>NW_007249118.1:0-8671 GCF_000164805.1 Carlito syrichta
TTAGCTAACTTAACTAGTTGGATGGCTAGTAGGCCGACCCGGTTGGCTGACTTAACCAGTCAGCCAGCAAGTGAGCCAACAGGTTAGCTGACTTAATTTGTCTACTGGCAAGTGAGCCAATTGGTCAACTGAATTAACAATTTCACTGGCGAGTGAACAGATTGGTCGGCTAACTTAGCTAGTCGGCCTGTAGGTGAGTCGACTGGGTAGCCAACTTTACGAGTTGGTTGGCATGTGAGATTACTGCTCAGCAGAATTTAGTCAGCTGGTGAGTGAGCCGATTGCTCAGAATTAACTAGTCGCTGGTGAGTGAGCTGACCAGTGAACCGACTTAACTAGTCGGCCAGCGAGTGTGCCAATGTGTGAGCTACCTTAACTATGCAGCTGGTGAGTGAGCAGACCTGTGAGCTGACATAACTAGTCAGCTGGTGAGCAAGCTGAATAGTTCGCTGACCTATTGGCCTGCGAGCGAGTTGACAAGTTAGTTGCCCTGTTGGATGGAGAGCGAGCCGACTAGTTTACTGACCAGTGGGCAGGTAAGCAAGCCAAATATTTAACTGACCTGATGGAAAGGGAGCGAGCACACTGGTTAGCTGACCAGCTAGCTGAGTTGCTACCTGACTAGTGAGCCAAGTAACTAGTTGGTTTGCTAGCTGAATTAACAAGCTAGCTGACTAGCTAGCTGGCTATCTAGCTGACATAACTAGCTAGCAATCAAGTTATTTAGCTGTCTAGCAAGCTGACTTAACTAGCAAGCTAACTGGCTAGTTAGTTGGCTAGCTGACTTAATTATCTAGCTGACTAGCTAGCTGACTTAATTATCTAGCTGAATAGTTAGATGACTTGTTAGCTGACTTAGCTAGATAGCTGACTAGCTAGCTGACTTAACTAGCTGACTAGCTGGTTTACTGTTTACCTGGCTAGACAGCTGACTTAACTAGCTAGCTATGTGGTTGGCTAGATGGCTAGACAGCTGGCTTAACTAGCTAGCTACCTGGCTGGCTAGCTGGCTAGGCAGCCTACTAGCTAGCTAGTGGATGGCCACCTGGCTAGCCAGCTGGGTTATATAGCCAGCCGTCAGCCTGGAAAGTTGGATAGAAAGCTGGCTTAACTAGCCAGCCACCCTGGTGTTCAGCTGTCTAGCTAATGGGCTTAATTATCTGGCCACCAACCTGACCAGCCTGCTAACCAGCCATCTTAACATACCAGCCACCTAGCTAGCCAGCTGGCTAACCAGCTGACTTAACTAACTGACTTAATTAGATAGCCATATGGCTAGCCAGCTGTTTAACTAGCTAGCAATGTAGCTAGCCAACTGGCTACCCAGTTCACTTAACTCACTGACTTAAATAGATAACCTGCCAGGTAACCAACTGACTTAATTAGGTAGGTACCTAGTGAACCAGGTGGCTAGCCAGCTGACTTAACTAGCTGACAACCAGCTTTCCAGCTGGCTAGCCAAGTGAATTAATTATGTAGCTACCTAGCTAGCCAGTTGACTTGCCACTTGTATTAACTAGCTCATTTATCCAACTAGCCAGTTGGCTAGCCATATGACTCAACTAGCTGACATAAATAGTTAGCCAGCTGGCTAGCCAGCTGATTTAACTAGCTGACATCTCTAGCTAGCTAGGTGGATAGCCATCTGACTTAACTATCTTGCTACTGACGTATACCATTGGCTTGCCCACTGAATTAACTACCTGGCTAAATAGCTAAGCAGTTGGCTAGTGAGTTGACTTAACTAGGTGACTTAACTAGCTAGCCAGCTGGCAGACCAGCTGAATTAACTAGCTGACTTAACCAGCTAGCCAGATGACTAGGCAGCTGACTTAACTAGCTAGCTAGCTACTTAGCCAGCTGGAAAGCCAGATAAATTAACTAGCTGACTTAACTAGCTAGCGAACTGGCTAGCCAGCTGACTTAACAAGCTTGCTACCTAGGTAGCCTGCTGGCTAGCCAGATGAATTAACTAGCTGATTAAATAGAAGCCCTGGTTGCTAGACTGCTGAATTAACTAGCTTGCTATATAGCTAGCCAGCTGGCAAGCTAGCTGACTTTAATAGGTGACTTAACTAGCAATCCAGCTGACAAAACAGCTGGATTAAGTAGCAAGCCACCTAGCTAGCCAGCTGGATATCCAGCTGACTTAACTAGATTGCTTATCTAGCTAGCCAGCGTGTAGAGAGCTGACAACTATTTAGCAACCAAGCTAGCCAGCTGTCTAGTCTGCTGACTTAACTAGGTGAATTATGTAGCTAGCCAACTGGCTAGCAGGCTGATCTAACTGCTTAGCTACCTAGATAGACAGATGGTTAGCCAGCAGAGTTATCTAGCTAGCTAACTACGTAACCCACTGTCTTGCCAGCTGACTTAACTACCTAGCTACCTACCTAAACAGCTGACTAGTGAGCTGACTTAACTTGTTACTTAACTAGCTAGCTAACTGGTTAGCCAGCTGTCTCAAAAACTATCTCCACAGCTGGTAGCTGGATAGTCTGCTGACTTAGCTTGCTGACTTATCTAGCTAGAATGCTGACTTAACTAGCTGACTTAACTAACTAGCTATCTAGCTGACATAACTAGCTAACTTATATAGCTAACTTCCTAACTACCCAGCTGAATTAACTAGGTGAAATAACTAGCTAGCCTGATGAATAGCCATCTGACTAAAATAGCTTTTTAAGTACCTAACCAGCTGGATAGCCAACAAACTTAATGAGCTGACTTAATTAACTAGCTAGCTGGATTCCAGCTGACTTAACTATCTGTGTTAACCAACTAGTAGCTGGATAACCAGGTGACATAACTAGCTTAATGCCTATCAAGCTAACTAGTCAACTGACTTACCTAGCTGGCTTAAGCTAGTAAGCTCGATAGCCAGCTCACTTAAGTAGCTAGCTACCTACCTTGCCAGCAGGCTAATAAGCTGACTTAACTAGCTGACTTGAAGAGCTAGCCTGCTTGCTAGCAAGCTGACTTATCTGGCTAGCTACCTAGCTAGACAACTGACTAGACAGCTGACTAATCTAGCTGACTTAATCAGCTAGCCAATTAGTTAACAAGCTTACTTAACTCAAAGACATCACTATCTAGCCAGGAAGCTATCTAGCTTACTTAACTAGCTAAATAGGTACCTTGCCAGTTGGCTAGCCAGCTCTCTCATCTAGCTGAATTAACCAGTTAGCCAGCTGGCTAGCCAGCTGACTTAGCTGCCTTACTACCTAGCTAGCCAGTTGGACGGCCAGCTGAATTAACTAGCAAGATACCTAGCAAGACAGCTGACATAAATAGTTGGCTAACTAGTTAGCTACTTAGCTACCAGCTGATTTAAACAGTTGGATAACTAGCTAGCTACCTTCTAACAAGCTGACTTAAATAGTTATCTGTTTAGCTAGCTAACTGACTTAACCAGCTAGCTAACTAGTTAGCTTGCCCATTATCTAACATGCCAGCTAGCTGATTTAATCATCTGACTTAACTCTTTAGCTAATGAGCTTCCTAGGTGTTTCATGCAGCTGACAACTTGTTAGCTAACTTGCTAACTAGCTGAATCATCCAGCTGACTTAACTTGTTAGCTAACTAGCCAGCTAGCTTACTCAATCAGCTGACTCAACCCATTTGCTAACCAGCTAGATAGATGACTCAACCAGCTGACTTAACCAGTTAGCTAACTAGTTAACTATGTGACTCAACCTGCTGTGTTAACCCATTAGCTAACTAGCTAACTAGCTGTCTTAATCAGCTGACTTAATTAGAAATCTGACTTAAGTAGCTGAATTAGGTAGGTGACTTAAACTCTTAGGTAACTGACTTAACTGGCCAACTATATTAGTTAGCTAGTTGACTTAAATATTTGAATTAAATAGATATCTATTTATTTAACTAGCTGTATAATTAGCTGACTTAACTAATTAGCTAACTACTTAGGTAGCCGACTTAAGTAGCTGACAAATATTTAGCTAAATAGTGAGCTTACTGACTTAGCTAGCTGACTTAGCTAGCTAGCTGAATTAGCTAGCTGACTTAAATCATTGGGTAACGAGATAGCTAGTTGACTTAATGAGTTGGTTAATGAGTTAGCTACCTGTTTTAATTAGTTGGTAAACGAGTTAACCAGCTGACTTAACTAGTTGTTTAACAAGTTAGCTAGGTGACTGAACTAGTTGGTTGATGAGTAGGCAGAAGAATTAGCTTTTTTAGCACATTGGATGACTACACGACCGACTTGTTAGCCGGCTTAATAAGTTAACCGACTAGTCGGTAGACTAGTTAGCTGGGATAGATAGTTAACTGCTGATTTGGCCCAATAGTCAGCCTTGTTAACTAGTTGGATGGCTGGTGTGCTGACCTAACTAGTCAGCAAATTAGTTGACCGATTACTTAGATGGCCTAACTTGTTGGTGACTACTTAGCTGATCTAACTTGTTGGCTGACAAATTAGCCCACTATTCGGCTGATTGGTTATCTGACTTAAATTGTTGACTGGCTAGGCGTCCGACTAGTTAGCTGACTTAACTAGTCAGCCAGCAAGAGCAGACAGCTGAACTGATTTAACTAATTGTTCAGTGAGTGATCCTACAGGGAAGCTGACTTAACTAGTTAGCCAATGAGTGAGCCAACTGGTCAGCTGACAACTATTAGGCTGGCGAGTGAACTGACACGTCAATTGGCTTTAGTCAACTTGCAAGTGAGCTGACTGGTCTGAGGACTCAACTAGTACGCCGACCAGTGAGACAACTGGTAAACTGACTTAACTAGTTGACCAGCAAGTGAGGCGATGGGCGAACTGCCTTAACTAGTCAACTGGTGAGCAAGCTGACTGCTGAGCTAACTTAACTATTAAGCTGGAGAGAAAGTCGACCAGCTAGCTAACCTGTTGGCCTGTGGGAGAGCTGACAAGTTAGTTTACCTGTTGGGTGGTGAGCGAGCCGACTAGTTGGCTGAACAGTTGGCAGGAAAGGGAACTGAATAGTGAGTTGATCAGATGGAAAGCAAATGATTCCACTGGTAAGATGACCAGCTAGCTGAGTTTCTAGCTGACTAGTTAGCTAAGTAACTAGCTGATTTGCTAGCTTACATAACTAGCCAGCTGATTAGCTAGCTGGGTATATATCTGACATAACTGGATACCAAAAAATCTCTCTAGCTGTCTAGCTAGCTGACTTAACTAGCTAGCTATCTGGCTAGTTAGCTGGATAGCTGACTTAACTATCTAGTTGACCAACTAGCGAGCTGACTAGCAAGCTGAATGGCTAGCTCATTTAACTAGATAGCTGAATAGTTAGCTGACTTGCTAACTGACTTAACTAGCTAGCTGGATAGCTAACTGACTTAAGTAGCTGACTAGCAAGTTGGCTGGATAGCTGGATAGCCAGCTGACTTAACTAGCTATCCAAATATTTGGCTACACTGCTACTCATCTGGCTTAACTAGCTAGCTACCTGGCTGGCTTGCTGGCTATGAATAGCCAGCTGGCTAAATTAGGCAGTCTGCTGGCTGGACAGTCAAATAGAGAGTGGACTTAACTAGCCAGCCACAGTGCTGGTCACCGGATGGTTCACAGTTTTAACTAGCTAGACACAGACCTGACAAACCTGCTAACCAGCTGGCTTAACTTGCCAGCCACCTAGCTAGCCAGTCTGCTAACTAGCTGACTTAACTAGCAGACTTAACTAGATAGTCATCCAGCTAGCCAGCTGGCTTAATTAGCTAGCCACCTAGCTAGCTAGTTGTCTAGCCAGCTCACTTATCTCACTGACTTAACTAGGATATCCAGCCAGATAACCAGCTGACCTAATTAACTAGCTACCTAACGAGTCAGGTGGCTAGCCAGGTGACTTATCTAGCTGACTTAACCAGGTAGCCAGGCGACTAGTCAGCTGACTAAAGTAGCGAGCTACATAGCTAGCCAGTTGGCTAGCCACTTGATGAATTAGCTAACCTAACCATCTAGCCAGCTGGTTAACCAGCTGTCTCAACTAGCTGGCATAACAATTTAGCCAGCTGGCTAGTGAACTGACATAACTAGCTGACAACTCTAGCTAGACTTGTGGCTTGCCAGCTGACTTAACAGGCTAGCTAAGTAGCTAGCCAGCTGGGAAGCCAGCTGACTTAACTAGGTTACTTAACTACTAGTCAGCTGGCTGGAGAGCTGACATAACTAGCTAGCTTCACAGCTAACCAGCTGTCTAGCCAGCTGACTTAAATAGGTTACTTAACTAACTAGACATCTGGCTAGCAGGCTTACATAACTGTCTAGTTGCCTATTTTGCCAGCTGGATAGTCAGCTGATTTAACTAGTTAGCTAACTACATAACCCGCTGGCTTGCCAGCTGACTTAACTCCCTAGTTTTCTAGTTAACCACCTGGTTAGCAATCTGAACTGACCAGGTGACTTAACTAGCTAGCCAGCTAGCTAGCCAGCTGACTTAACTAGCTAGCTACTCAGCTAGGCAGGTGGCTAGCCAGCTGACTTAACTGACTGAATTAACTAGCTAGCCAGATGACGTAACTAGCTAACATAACTATCTAGCTACATAGCAACCAGCTGATTTCACTAGCTGAAATAGCTAGCTAGCTGACATAACTAGCTGACTTAACTAGCTGGCTACCTAGCTAGTCAGATGTCTTTACTAGCTGAAATGACTAGCCAGACAACTCTCTAGCCATCAGAATTAAGTACGATTTTACCTAGCTAGCGAACTGGTGAGCCACCTGACTTAATGAGTTAACTTAACTAGTTAGCCAACTGGTTAGCCAGCTGTTTAATTAACTCGTTGATTTACGTGCTAGACAACAGCCCAGCCAGGTGACTAAAATAACTGACTTAACTAAATATCCAGGAGGCTAGCCAGCTGAATTAACTAGCTCTCTACTTCTCTAGCCACCTGGATAGCAAGCTGATTTAACTAGCTGACATAAATAGCTAGACAGTTGGCTAGCCAACTGACTTAACTAGGTCACTACCTAGCCAGCCAGTTTGCTAGCCAGCTGACTTAATTAGCTGTTTTAACTAGCTGGCCTGCTTTCTAGACAGTTGAAAAAACTAGCTTGCTACATAGTTAGTCAGTTGGCTATCCAGCTGAATTAACTAGTTGACTTATCTTGCTAGCAAGCTGTCTAGCAAGCTGACTTTACTGGCAAGCTACCCAACTAGCCAGCTGACTAGTCAGCTGACTTAACTTGGTCATTTAACTATCTAGCCAGCAGGCTAGACAGCTGACATAGCTAGCTAGCTACCTAGCTAGCATCCTGGCATGCCAGCTGAATTAACTAGCTGAATTAACTAGCTAGCCAGCTGGCTGAACAGCTGACTTAAGGGCCTAACTACCTACCTAGCCAGCAGGCTAGCCAACTAATTTAACTAACTGACTTAACGAAGTAGCCAGCTGGCTAGCCAGCAGACTTAAATAACTACCGATCCAGCTAGACAGGTGAATAGCTAGCTGACTTATCTAGTTGACATAACAAGACACCTGATGGCTAGCCAGCTGACTTAACTAGCTACCTACCTACATAGTCCACTGACTTGTCAGCTGACTTTACCTAACTATCTAGCTAACCTGCTGACAAGTGAACTGACTTAACTAGGTGACTTAACTAGCTAGCTAGCTGGCTAGACAGCTGACTTAACTAGCTAACTATCCTGCTATGCAGTTGTCTATCCAGCTTACTTAACTCGCTGACTAAACCAGCTAGCAACTTGATTTAACTAGCTGATTTAACTAGTTAGCTACCTAGCTACCCAGCTGACTTAAGTAGTTGATTTAACTAGCTTGCTACCTAGCTAGCTGTCTTGTAGTTAGGCGACTTAACTAGCTGACTTACCTAGCTAGCTAGTTGACATATCTAGCTGACTTAACTAGCTAGCTTTCTAGCTAGCCAGAGGACTTAACTAGCTGAAATAACTATCGAGCCAGATGGCTACCCATCTGATGTTACTAGGTTTTTGACCAGCTAGACAGCTGGCTAGACAACTGACTTAATGTGTTGACTTAAAGAGTTAGCCAGCTGGTTAGCCAGCTGACTAAACTAACTGACTTATCTAACTGTCCAGCTGGTTAGTCTGAAGACTTAACTAGGTAGCTACCTGGCTAGGCAGCTGTATAACCGGCTGACTTAACTAGCTGATATAACTAGATAGTCTGATGACTAGCCAACTGACTTAACTAGCTACCAACAAACATAATGTGCTGGCTTGTCAGTTGAATTAACTACCTACCTACCTAGCTAACCTACTGGCCAGTGCACTGACTTAACTAAGTTACTTAACTAGCTTTCCAGCAGTCTAGGAATCTGCCTTAATTAGCTAGCTAACTTGCTAGGCAGCTGGCTAGTGAGCTGACATAACTATCTGACTTAACTACCTAGCCAGCTGATTCATCTAGATGACTTACCTAGATAGCTACCTAGCAAGCCAGTTGACTTAACTAGCACACTTAACTAGCTAGCTACCTAGCAGTCAGCTTTCTGGAAATCTCACTTAAGTAGCTGACATAAACCAGCTAGCCAGCTGGCTGTCCAGCTGACTTAATTAGCTAGCCAGCTGGATGACCAGCTGAATTAGCTAGCTGTCTTTAACAGCTAGCCAGCTGACTAACCAGCTAACTTAACTAGCTAGCTACCTAGCTGGATAGCTACGAGACCAACTGAATTAACTAGCTGACT
>NW_007249119.1:0-3288 GCF_000164805.1 Carlito syrichta
CGGCTTAACTTGCCAGAGACCTAGCTAGACAACCAGCTTACGAGCTAACTTAACTAGCAGACTTAAGTTGATAGCCATCTGGCTAGACAGCTGGCTTAACTAGTTAGCCACCTATCTAGCCAGGAATTTAGCCAGGTCACTTAACACACTGACTTAACTAGCTAGCCAACCAGCTAGCCAGCTGACATAATTAGCTAGTTACCTATCTCACAAGGTGGTTAGCCAGCTGACTTAACTAGCTGACTTTAACAGCTAGCCAGCTGGCTAGACAGCTGAGTTTACTATGTAGCTACCTAGCTAGCCAGTTGGATAGCCACTAGAATTAACTACCTGACTTAACATGCTAGCCAGCTGGATAGGCAGCTGACTCAACTACCTGATTTAAATAGTTAGCCAGCTGGCTAGCCAGCTTACTTATCTCGCTGACATCCTTAGCTAGCCAGGTGGCTAGCCAGCTGACTTAAATAGGTCGCTACCTATGTATCCCGCTGGCTTGACAGCTGACTTAAGAACCTAGCTAAAAGCTAACCAGCTGGCTAGCCAGCTGATTAACTAGCTAGCTACCCAGCTAGGCAGCTTGCTAGCCAGCTGCCTTAACAAGCTGATTAGCTAGCTAACCAGCTCACTCAACTAGGTGATTTACCTAGCTAGTTTCCTAAATAGTCAGATGATTTAACCATCTGAAATAGCTAGATAGCTACCTAGCCTTAAACAGCTAGCCAGCTGACATAAATTGCTGACTTAACTAGCTAGCTACCTACCTAGCCAAAAGACTTAACTAGCTGAAATATCTAATGAGTCAGCTGTCTAGCCATCTGCAATGACTAGCTTTTTTACTAGCAAGCGAGCAGGCTAGCCAAATGACTTAATGAGGTGACTAAGCAAGCTAGGAAGCTGGTAAGCAGACTGAATTAACTACTTGATAAAAGAGCTAGGTAATTGGCCAGCCAGGTGTCTAAAGTATCTGACTTAACTAGTTATCCAGCTGCCTAGCTAGATGACTAACGCAGCTCTCCACATCTCTAGACACCTGGATAGCCAGCTGACTTAACTAGCTGGCTTAATTAGCTAGCCATCTGGCCAGCCAACTGACGTAACTAGGTCACTACCTAGCTAGCCAGCTGGCTAGCCAGCTGATTTATCCAGCTTTTTTAATTAGCTGAGCTGCTTCCAAACCAGTTGAATTGTGTAGCTTCCTACATAGCTATCCAGCTGTCTATCTAGTTGAATTAACTAGGTGGTTTGTCTAGCTAGCCAGCTGTCTAGCCAGCTGACTTAAATAGCAAGCTAAATAGCTAGCCAGCGGGCTAGTCAGCTGACTTATCTAGGTTACTTAACTCTCTAGTCAGATGGCTATACAGTTGACATAAGTAGCTAGCTACCTAGCTGGCAAGCCACTTAGCAGGCTGAATTAACAAGCTGACTTAAATAGCTAGCCAGCTGGTTAGCCAACTGACTTAATTTTATAGTTACGTAGCTAGCCACTGGCTAGAAAACTGACTAAACTAGCTGACTTAACAAAGTAGCCAGCTGGCTAGCCAGGAGACTTAACTAGCTAGCTACCTAGACAGACAGCTGGATAGCCAGCTAACTTAACTAGCTGAAAAAACTAGACGCCTGATTACTTGCCAGCTGACTTAACTAGCTACCTACATAGCTAGCCCACTGGCTTGTCCGTGGACTTAACTACCTACCTAGCTAACCTGCTGGCCAGCGAGCTGACTTTACTAGGTGACTTAACTAGCTACAAGCTTACCTTAATACCTGACTTAACTAGCTAGCTGCCTACCAAGTCAGCTGACTATCATATAGCTACTGACTTAACTAGCTGACTTAACTAGCTAGCTAGCTGACATATCTAGCTGTATTAACTAGCTAGCTACCTTGCTAGCCAGCTGACTTGGCTAGATGAAATAACTAGCGAGCCAGCTCTCTACACATTTGACGTAACTAGCTTTTTAATAGCTAGTCAGCTGTCTACACAACTGACTTAACGAGCTGACTTAACTAGCTAGCCAGCTGGCTAGCCAGCTGACTAAACTAGCTGATTAACTAGTTTGCCAGCTGCCTAGCCAGCTGACTTCATTGCCTAGCTACCTAGCTAGCCAGCAGCCTAGACAGCTGACTTAACTAGCTGAGTTAATGAAGTAGTCAGCTGGCTAGCCAACAGACTTAACTAGCTAGCTACCTATCCAGACAGCTGGAAGGCCAGGTGACTTAACTAGGTGACATAACAAGGTCGCCTTATGGCTAGCCAGCTCACATAACTAGCTACCTACCTACATTACTCGCTGTCTTGTCAGCTGAGTTAACACCTAACTACCTAGCTAACATGCTGACCAGTGAGCTGACTGAACTGCAAGGGTTAACTAGCTAGCCAGTTGGCTAGCCTGCAGATTTAACTAGCTAGCTACCCTACTTTTCAGCTGGCTAGAAACCTGACTTAACTAAATGACTTAACTAGCTAGCTACGTAGCTATCCAGATGACTTAACTAGGTACTACCCTCATAGACAGCTGGCAAGCCAGCTGATTTAACTAACTGAATTAACCAGCTAGCCAGCTGATTAACTAGCTGATGCAACTAGCTAGCTACCTAGTTCTCCATCTGAGTTAAATAGCTGATTTAACTAGCTAGCTAACTGACTAGCCAGCAGACTGGTCAGCTGACTTAACTATTTGACTTAATTAGCAAGCCAGCTGGATGGCCACCTGTATTAACTAGCTCACTTAACCAGGTCTTTTGCTAAATTGCCAGCTGACTTAACTAGGTAGCTCCCTAGCCAGCCAGCTGGGAAGCCAGCTGAATTATCCAGTGGGTTTTACTAGCTTGCCAGCTAACTAGCCAGCTAACTTAGCTAGCTTACTACCTAGCCAGCCAGCTGGCTAGCCATCTGACATAACTAGTTGACTTAATCAGGTAGCCACCTGTCTAGCAGGCTGACTTAACTGCCTAGCTATCTAGCTAGTCAGCTGGATAACAAGCTCACTTAACTAGATAACTACCTATGTAGCCTGCTGTCTTGCCTGCTGACTTAACTACCTCGCTATCTAGCTATCCAGCTTGCTAGTGAGCTGTCTTAACAAGGTTACTTAACTAGCTAGCTAACTGGCTAGACAGTTTACTAAATAAGCTAACTACACAGCTAGAAAGCTGGTTAACCAGCTGAGTAAACTCGCTGACTTAACTAGCTAGCAAGCTGATTTAACTAGCTGAATTAACCAGCTAGCTACCTAGGTAGCCAGCTTGCTTTACAGCTGGCTCAACTAGCCAGCTACCTAACTAGCT
>NW_007249120.1:0-1524 GCF_000164805.1 Carlito syrichta
TACTTGTCCCCCCATGCTACATTTCAGCTGCAGTATTTTATTTTAACTTGTCATTTTTCCACAGACCAATAAATGGCTCTTAAAAAAAAAAAAAGACTTGATTTCTGTTTGCGAGCATTTCACCTGAGAGGAAAGCAGAGAATAACCACTCCGCTGAAAAAACATCTTGGTGCCCCACCCTTTATTTTCCTGAATTGCAGGTATCTCAGCAGAATGTCTTTCATGTCCTTGGAATTAGTGGTGATGGCGCCTCTTTCATTTCTGTATATCAGTAATTTGTGTCTGCTCCCTTTTTTCTAAGTTAGCCTGGTCATAAGCTTATCAATTTTAAACTTTTCAAAGGACTGGCTTTTTTTTTTTTTTTAATTTCCTCCTGTTTCCCCAGCTGGAGTGCACTGGCATGATCACACCTCCCTCAGCTCAAACTCCTGGGTTCAAGTGATCCTCTTGTCTCAACCTTCTGAGTAATTGGGACCACAGGCGTACTCCACCACACCCAGCCAATATTTTGATTTTTTTGTAGAGACAAAGCCTCACTATGTTGTCCAGGCTGGTCTCGAACTCCTGGGTTCAAATCAAATGATCCTCCTGCCTCAGCCTCTCAAAGTGCCGGGATTACAGGCATGAGCCACCATGCAGAGCCAGCATTTTTGGTTTTGATTTTTTTTTCAATTTTCTGTTTGCAATTTTGTTGATATTTTCTCTAATTGTTATTTTCCTGTACCTGATGTAGGAGTATCTTGCTCTGCTTTGTCTAGTTTACTAAAGTAGAAGGTTAGATTATTGATTTTTAAAATCATATTTCCTAGTGTATTCATTCAATGCTTTAAATTTTCACTTGAGCACAGCTTTTACTGCATCCCACAAATTTTATAAGATGTACGTTCACTATTCAGTAAATGGTGCTGGGAAAATTGGCTGACCACATGCAGAAGATTGAAACAGGACCCCTATCTATCCCCATGCACAAAGGTTAACTCCAAATGGATCAGAGACCTAAATGTAAACCCTCAAACCATAAGAACCTTAGAAAAGGAAGGAAATACTCTCATGGAAATCGGAACTGGCATCCAATTCCTGTACAAAACCCAAAACCCACAGGACTTAAGAGAGAAGATAGACAAGCTTCTGCAAAGCCAAGGAAACCATCAAGAGAGCAGGGAGACAGCCTACAGACTGGGAAAAAGTATGTGCCAACTCTAGGTCTGACAAAGGCTTAACATCCTGGATCTACAAGGAACTGAAACATACTGAAAAGAAGAAAACAAACAACCCCAATTTAAAATGGGCAAAAGATATGAACAGACACTTCACAAAAGAAGACATTCGAGCAGCCAACAAACACATGAAGAAATGCTCAACCTCACTAATCATCAGGGAGATGCAAATCAAAAACCACACTGAGATACCACCTAAACTCCAGTCAGAATGGCAATTATCAACAACTCAAAAAATAACAGTTGCTGGAGAGGGTGTGGTGAAAAGGGAACACTTCTACACTGTTGGTGGGAGTGGAAACTAGTG
>NW_007249120.1:2160-16443 GCF_000164805.1 Carlito syrichta
ACCCTTAACTGTACCCCACAAAACCATAATAAAAAAATACTGATTAATGAAAAAAAAAGATATACGTTCATTTGTATTTCCTTTGAAATATTTAAATTTCTTTTGAACCTTCTTTCTGATTCATGTGTTATTTAGAAGTTTGTTGCTTAATCTTCAATTATTGATGTTTTTTTCCAACTATATTTCTGTTGTTGAGTTCCAGTTTAATTCCAATAAGATCTGAGAGCATATTTTGCATGATTTCTATTCCTGTCAGTTTGTTAAACTCATAATGTGATTGATCCTGGTAAATGTTCCATGGGTTCTTGAGAAGAATATATACATTTGTTGGATGAAGTATTCTATAAATATCAATGGAATCCAGTTTTTGTAAGATGCTGATGAGTTCAGCTATATCATTACTGATTTTCTGCCTTTTAATCAGTTACTGGCAGATATGTGTTGAAGTCTCCAACATAACCGGGTTTCTGTTTTTCCTTGCAGTTTTGTAAGTTTTTGCTTTTTGGGTTTGTTTGTTTGTTTTGAGTTGGAGTCTCACTCTGTCACCCAGACTGGAGTGCAGTGGCATGCTCCTGGCCACCACAGCCTCGACCTGCTGGGCTCCAGTGATCCTTCCACCTCAGCCTTCCAAGTAGCTGGAACTACAGGAGCGCACTACCATGCCTGGCTAATTTTTTGATTTATTCTAGAGATGAGGACTCGCCAAGTTGCCCAGGCGGGTCTCGAACCTGCGAGCTCAGGCAGTCCACTCACCTCAGCATCCCAAAGCGCAGGATTATAGGCTGAGCCACCGAGCCCGGATAGTTTTGAAAGTTTTGCCTCATAATTAGAAGCTCTGTTTTAAGCACATATATTGATATTAGACTATCAAGCTGGGTGTGTTGGCTCATGCCTATAATCTCAGCACTTTGGGAGGCAGACACGAAAGGATTGCTTGAGTCCAGGAGTTCAAGACCAGCCTGGGCAACGTGGTGAGACCTCATCTCAACGATAATCAAAAAAATTAACTGGTCCTCGTAGCACATGCCTGTGGTTCCAGCTACTTGAAGGCTAAGGTGGAAGTATCGCCTGAGCCCAGGAGGTCAAGGCTGCAGTGGTCATGAACATGTCACTGCACTCCAGCCTGGGGGACAGAGTGAGACTCCTACTCAAAAAAAAAAAAAAGAATATCAATATCAAGTATGCTTGTTACTTAATTTTTTTTTACTGATTTCTCTAGAGTTTGTGATATACATGTACAACTAATTTAAATCCATTTTCAAATGACACTATTGCATGCTGGTTTGGGGTGTAGCAACTATCTTATAGCAGAATGTTCCCAATTCCTCCCACTTATGCCATATAAAATTCCTGTCATCTATTTTACCTATCCAAAGCTATAACCATCCAGTACATTGTTGATATTATTTTGAATAAGAAAGTATCTGTTAGATCAAATAGGAATAAGAAAAGTAAAAAATTTTATCTCTGTTGAATTCTTTTAAACATTCTTCTTCATGTGATCAGAGTTTCTAACCTATATCATTTTTCTTCTCTTTGAAGAACTTATTATAACAATTCTTACAAGGCACATATGCAGTACCATTCTCTGAATTTTAGTTTTTTTTTTCTTTAGTCTAGATCATTTCAATTGTTTTACCTTCATGTTAGCTAATTCTTATTCATCTTGCTCTAATCTGCCATTAAAAACCTCAAGTGAATTTTTCACTTGTACATTGCAACTCCTTATTTTGTTTTTCTTTTCTTTCCTTTTTTAGAGATGGACTCTTGCTTTGTCACCCAGACTGGAGTGCAGTGGCAGGATCATAACTCACTGCAGCCTTGAACTACTAGGCTCAAGCAAACCTCTCACCTCCTGATTAGCTAGTACTACAGGCATGTGCCACCGTGCCTGGCTAATTTTTTTTTGTTGTTATTTTATTAGAGACAGAAGTCTTGCTGTGTTCCCAAGCTGGTCTCCATCTCCTCACCTTGAGTAGCTAGGGTGACAAGAGTGAGCCATTTTGCCTGGCTGCAACTCCTTAATTACTATGTGGTTCTTTTTCTAATTTCTGTTTGTTTATTGATATTATTTAGTTCTAACATCCTTTTCTTGGGTTTCTTTCTTCATTTTCCATGATTATCTTTTCCTCATTGAGCATAGTTAAGATAGTGGGTGGTAAGATCAATGTCTGAGGATTCTCAGAAATGGCTTATCTCAGCCAGGCTCGGTGGCTCAGCCTGTAATCCTGCGCCTTGGGAGGCTGAGGTGAGTGAATTGCCTGAGCCCGCAGGTTCGAGACCCGCCTGGGTAACTTGGTGAGACCTCATCTCTGCAATAAAAAAAAAAAATTAACTGAGTATGGTAGCACACGGCTGTAGTTCCAGCTACTTGGAAGGCTGAGGTGGAAATATCGCTGGAGCCCAGCAGGTCGAGGCTGCAGTGGCCGGGAGCGGCCACTGCACTCCAGTGTGGGTGACAGAGTGAGAGTCCAACTCAAAAAAAAAAAAAGAAGAAGAAGAAGAAATGGCTTATCTCAATTTTTTTTTCCATTGAGCCTTATTTTCCTGTTTGTACTCTTTCTGATCTTTTTGCTGTTGAAAACTGGACATTTGAATTTTATAATGAAGTAACTCAGGGAATCAGATTCTCCTTCTTTTCTGGTGTTCACTATTCCTGTTTGTTGAAGGCTACTTTTATGTTTGATTACTTTTCCAAAGTGTTTTTTCAGACTGAATTTCTTATGGTATGTAGTCACTGATGTCTCTGTTCCTTTTGCTTGTGTTTAGACAGTGTTTTACAGAGATTTCCTGAATTCCAGAAGCTTAAAAAAAGAAAAAGAAGATGAAACAAATCAAAATCTTCCAGGCTTTGTGGGTGGCTCTGTGTTGGGCATTCCTTGAACACTCAACCAGGCTGTTTTAAGACTCAGCTTCAGCCTTCACTTCCTGCTGAACTAAGTTTAGAGGTCAGTCAGTGCTGAAGATGAAGGTCTCCTCAGGTGTTTTCTGAAAATGCATTCTTTCCTGGGCATGCATGCAGCTTTCTGAATCCCCCAGTATCCCCAGGTGTTTTTGAACACCCTGATTTCTGAAAGAAATTTTTCCCTCTGGCTTTTCTTCCTGGGCTTCATGTGATCATTGTATGTCTCAACTGCAATCTGTTGTCCAATGTGGCTGCAGGATTTTTGTTTACTTGACAGCATTTTCAAGCAATTTCTGCCAATTCCACGCTCTGATTTGCTTCCATCTTAGACAAAACAGAAGACTCACTTGTGGTAGACCTTTGGGTAGTCCCCAGACAAATTGGAACATAGAAATGCATTAATTTGCAAATTAGATATGCTCTGCTTTCTCTGGAACCAGTGACCAGGATACCACACTAGGAACTCAGGCTGCCATTTCAGCATTGCCACCAAGTGGAGCAGGGCTTGAGCCTAGGACAAGTAAAAACTTCTCAACGCTTTTCTATCATTTTTCTCTTACCTTTTTCTGATTCTGCATTCACAGAGTGACTGTTAACTCTGGACGGTTTTAGGGACTTTGACAAAGATGCTCTTGACATTTCTACTTGTTTTCTATGTTTCTGTTGAGTTGTATGATTGGAGCAACCTTCTATGCCACTTTGCTGATGTTACTCCCCATGAATGCTCAGTTGTATTTCACTGATTTAAATGTCCTTACTGCATTATCTTGATTACTGTTGCTTTGTATCAAGTTTTAAAATAGTTAAGTATGAGTCCTCCTACTTTGTTGCTCTCTTTCGAGATTGTTCTGATAATGTGAGTCCTTTGCAATCCATTCGAGTTTTAGAATCAGCTTTCCAGTTTCCACAGTGAAGTTATGTGGGATTCTCATAGCAATTACATTGAACCTGTAGATTATTTGCCTTCTGTTCTATAAACATGGAATTCATTCTTGTTTATTTAGATTTTCTTCAGCTTCTTTCCCAACAAGTTTTGTAGTTTTCAGGGTATAAATTTTATGCTTCTTAAAAAGTTATTTCTAGGCTACATGTGCTGTTTCATGCCTATAGTCACAGCACTTTGGGAGGCCGAGGTGAGAGGATTGCCTGAGTCCACAGGTTCAAGATTAGCCTGGGCACCTTGGCGAGACCTCATCTCTAAAAAATATATATATACATATATATATATATATATATATATATATATAAATAACTATATATATATAGTTATTTCTGTGTACACTCGTGTACTTCATGACAATTAAGTGAATGATGTACCTCATGTACAGTGGTATTCCCATAAGTAGACTACACCATCTAGGTTTGTGTAAGCACACTGTGATGTTCACACTATGATAAAACCACCTATGGATACATTTCTCAGGAGCTGTTTTTATCATTAAGCAGTATATGACTTTATTTGTTCTTTTCTTTAAAACAGGATTTATTGAGAGGACAGGAAAACTCCCACAGTGGGAGGGGACCCCAAAGGCTTGCCAGACTTTATTTTATTCTTTTCAGTGGTATTGTAAGTTGATTTGTTTTCTTAATTGTATTTTCAATGATTTCATTGCAAGTGTATGGAAGTGCAGTTAATTTTGTATATAGCAGTTCCCCCTTTTCCACGGTTTTACTTTCCATGGTTTTAGTTACCTATAGTGAACCTCAGTCAAAAAACTACTAAATCGTAAATTATAGAAATAAAAAATCTATAAGTTTTAAATTGTGGGTTGTGCTGAATAGCATGATGAAATCTCTCACCATTTCACTCAGGCCAGCCTGGGATGTGAATCATCTCTTTGTTGATCATGTTCACATTGTATATGTCATCCACCCAGTAGTCACTTACCTGTCTCAAGTATCAGATTGTCACAGTATTGCAGTACTTGTGTTGTCCCAGGAAAAGTTTTTGAAGAATGGCCTTTTTCCCTTGAATAATCTGGGCACTCTTGTCAAAAATCACTTTACCACATATGTGTGGGTATCTTTCTGGGTTCTCTGTTATATTTCACTGTTTTTATTCCTGTACCTTTGAGAATTTAATTTTTTTTTTTGAGTTGGAATCTCACTCTGTCACCCAGACTGGAGTGCAGTGACCACTCCCAGCCACTGCAGCCTTGACCTGCTGGGCTCTGGCGATCCTTCTGCTCAACCTTCCAAGTAGCTGGAACTACAGGCGAGCGCTACCATGCCTGGCTAATTTTTTATTTATTATAGAGATGAAGTCTCGCCAAATTGCCCAGGTGGGTCTCGAACCTACGGTCTCAGGCAGTCCACTCACCTCAGCCTCCCAAAAGTGCAGGATTACAGGCTGAGCCCGGCTACCTTTGAGTATTTATCTGAGGATTTTTGTATCATTATTTATAAGGGACATTTGTCTGCAGTTTTCTTTCTTTTTGTATTATTATTATTATTATTATTTTGAGTTGGAGTCTCATTCTGTCACCCAGACTGGAGTGCAGTTGCCGCTCCCGGCTACCACAGCCTTGACTTGCTGGGTTCCAGCCATCCTTCCACCTCAGCCTTCCAAGTAGCTAGAACTACAGGTGTGCACTATCACACCCGGCTAATTTTTTGATTTATTGTAGAGATGAGGTCTTGTCAGGTTGCCCTGGTGGGTCTCGAACCCACGGGCTTGGGCAATCCACTCACCTCAGCATCCCAAAGCACAGGATTACAGGCTGAGCCACTGAGCCTGGCTCTTTTTGTATTATTGTCTTTCTTTGTTGTCAGCACTGTTTTGACCTCATGGAATGAATTTGGAAGTGTTTCCTCCCTTTAATTTTTTTGGAAGAATTTGAGGAAGATTGGTGTTTATTCTTCCTTAAATATTTGTCATATTTCATCAGTGAAAGTATTTGGTCTGTGGCTTTCACTTGTTGGAAGGTTTGTTGTTGTTTTGTTTTTTTTGTTTTTTTTTTTGAGTTGGAGTCTCACTGTGTCGCCCAGACTGTAGTGCAGTGGCACGCTCCCAGCCACCGCAGCCTCAATCTGCTGGGCTTCGGCGATCCTTCCACCTCAGTCTTCCAAGTAGCTGGAACTACAAGCGTGCACTACCACCCCTGGCTAATGTTGGAAGGTTTTTGATTACTGCATCAATCTCCTTACTAGCAGGTCTGTTTCAGCTTTCTATTTCTTCATGTCTCAGTCTTGGTAGATTCTAGAAATTTCTAGAAATTTGTTTACTTTATTAGTTTAATTTGTTGGTGTAAGTGTCAAGACTTTTTTAATTTTAAAGATGTGGGGTACAATTCACGGTTAGGTATACAAATGTTCATTATGCAGGTACCTTTGTTGATGAGGTATGCCCTGAGACTTCTTAAATAAGACTTGAGACATGCAGCTCTTTCCAGTGTAATCCATTGTTACACAGGAGAGTATACATTGATGTAGCAGTAAGGTGTGGGATGTGGGGAAGCATTCCATTGATCTATGATTTGGACTCATTTTTAGGACACTTATGTAACTTTTTTTTTTTTTGAGTTGGAGTCTCACTCTGTCACCCAGACTGGAGTGCAGTGGCTGCTCCCGGCCACCACAGCCTCGACCTGCTGGGCTCCAGCAATCCTTCCACCTCAGCCATCCAAGTAGCTGGAACTACAGGCATGCGCTACCACACCCAGCTAATTTTTTGATTTTTATTGTAGAGATGAGGTCTCGCCAAGTTGCCCAGGCTGATCTTGAACCCACAGGCTCAGGCAATCCACTCACCTCAGCCTCCCAAAGTGCGGGATTACAGGCTGAGCCACCGAACCCGGCTTATAACTTTGATAAAGTACAGTTGGTCCTTGGGCAATGCCGGGGTTAGGAGTGCAGTTGAAAATCCATGTATAACTTATGACTCCCCCAAATTTAACCACTGATAGCCTATTGTTGACAAGAAGCATTACTGATAAGTGAACAGCTGATTAACAAGGATTTTATGTTATATGCATTATAGACTATTTCTTACAATAAGTAAGCTATAGAAAAGAGTGTTACGAAGAAAATTGTAAGGAAGAGAAAATATATTTACTATTGATTAAGTGGAAGTGGATCATCATAAAGGTCTCTTCATCCTGATTGGCCTCACACTGAGCAGAGTGAGGAGAAGAGGGGGTTGGACTTGTCTGAGGCAGAGCAGAGGTGGAAGAGGAGGTAGGAGAGGCAGGCACAGTCGGTGGAGCATTATGAGAATGCATTGCAATTTTTTTCATAAGGACCTGTACTCGGTGTGAACATAATTTCTGTCTGACTTTCAAAAAACATTTCTAAAAATCTTTCTACAGTACCAATCCTTCCGCCGTTTACTTTACTTTCAGTGCCAGTATTGTTGAATGGTCTGTGTCATAAGAGAAGTCAAAAGTGGTCCTGAATAATTGGAACTCTTCAGTCAGGTTGTCAGATGTCTGTTTAATTCTTGAAAATTTCTCCAAGATCCATATCTTGAATGCCCTTAGGCCACCACCCCATTTTTGTTTGCTTTTGTTTTTTGGCCATATCCACAATCTGTTTCATTGTTTCCTTGACTAACTTTGTTGTAAATCCCATAAAGTCATGCACAACATCTGAATACAGTTTCTCTAGCAGATTTTTTTTGTTTGTTTCAGGCTTGGTAGCTTTCACATTTTTTTCTTTAACACTAGTGGCATCATTCATGGTGTAATTCTTCCAGACTTTCATGATGTTCTCTCATTCAGTGTCCTCTTCTATAGCATTGACAATTCTTTCAATAGAGCTCTGTGAGTAATGATTCTTAAAGGTTCTTATGACCCTCTGATCCTAGAAACTGAATCAAAGACCTTGTGTTTGAGGCAAGTAGACTATTTTGATGCCTTCAGTGTGAACTCATGAGGTTTCTGAGTGGTCAGGGGCATTGATCAAAAGAACTTTAGTTCAAAAGAACTTTAAAAGGCAATCGCTTACTAACAGGGTAAACTTTCAGACTTCAGGGACAAAGCATCAATGGAACCAATCCAGAAAAAGGTTCTCATTGTCCAGGCCTTCTTGTTGTACAACCAGACTGGCAGCTGGTATTTATCTTTTCCCTTCAAGGCTCAGGGGATAGCAGCTTTATACATAAGGGCAGTCCTGATCATTAAACCTGATTGCAGTTGCATAAAACTGCAGAGTCAGCCAGGCTCCAGTGGATTAGCCTGTAATCCCAGCACTTTGAGAGGCTGAGGTGAGTGGATTGCCTGAGCCTGCTGGTTCGAGACCTGCCTAGGCAACTTGGTAAGACCTCATCTCTACAATGAATCAAAAAAATTAGCCGGGCGTGGTAGTTCCAGCTACTTGGAAGGCTGAGGTGGAAGGATTGCTGGGACCCAGCAGGTCGAGGCTGCGGTGGTCGGGAGCATGCCACTGCACTCCAGTCTGGGTGACAGAGTGAGACTCCAACTCAAAAAAAAAAAAAAAAACAAACACAAAAACTGCAGAGTCAGCCTATCCCTTCCTGCCTTAAATCTTGATATTTGCATTTCTTTCTTACTAATTCATATCCTTTGTGGCACTGTTTTTTCCTCAGAACAGGGCACTTTTTTGAAATAAACTGTTCAGACTGGTATCCTTTCTTCTTTATGATTTTCTTAATGGCATTTGAGAACACATCTAGCTGCATTTTGATTGACAGAAGTTGATTCTCCTGTTATCTTGACAGTTTTTAAGCCAAACCTCTCTAAAATTGTCAAACTATTTTTTGCTGACATTAAATTCTCCAGCCTTTAGATCACCAGTTCCCAAACTTTGTGGCATCAGGGACCTGTTTCATGGAAGACCATTTTTCCAGATGGGGGGATAAAGAGAAGCATTAGATTCTCATAAGAAGCGTGCAACCTAGATCCATCACATGCACAGTTCACATAGAGTTCACAGTCCTTTTAGTGTCTAATGCCTATGCTGATCTGACAGAAGACAGAGCTCCACTGCCTACCTCTGACCTCCTGCTGTATAGCCTAGTTCCTAACAGGTTAAGGACTGGTACTAGCCTGCAACTCAGGGGTTGGGAACCCCAGCTTTAAATTCTTCATTTTCCTTTTTCTTTAATAGTTACATAATGACTTTAAAAAATCTATTAGAGTCAGTATGTATGTTTTTCTGATAGCAATCCTGCACCCACATAAAAGGTGTATTTTCAATATAAGCTAAAAAGATATTTCACAAAAAGGACATGATATTTGCATCTGCTGGCATAGCTACAGTGACAGATTCACGAATTTCCTTTTTTTAAAAAAAAAATTGTCCTTATACTGGGTTCATTTTATCTTGAAATGGAGGGCAACTGTGTTGCAGATCTTAATCTATGGTACATATCAAGCAATTCAACTCTTTCTGGTGGCATCATGACTTTTCTTCGGTTCTTGGAGGCACTTCCAGCATCAGTAGTGGCACTTTGTATGTGTCTCCTGGTGTTATTCAGTGTTTAGGGTATCACTCTAAACACAATGAAATATACTCGCAAACTGGAAGAGATCACTTTTTACTGTGAAACACAATTTCCTGGAGAGACAAACTGCTCACAGTGGAGGTGACTGGCATCACACAGCACCTTAAGCAGATACTTGAAACATTTGAGTCACTGCAAGAGCACCAAGAGGGGACTATGAAGTTATTACAGTAGTACCATATGTTCTACAGTTAATTTTATGCAGTTATGATTTAATACTGCATCTCTATGTTTGTTTACCTTTCTTTCAACTTTTTGTGGTACCATGTACAGTCTATAAGTGTGTGCATAAGTTTTGATAAATTTTAACTTTTTAAAATAGATTTGTGTGTATTTTATGGTACTAAGTGATAAAATAGATTTGCATCTACATAAATCTTATGCATTCATGGCATGCCTTTTTCTTAACTTTTTTTCTGTTTCTGGGCTATGTGATTCATCTGAGAGTTTTTTCAAGTTGTTACAGATCTCCAAAAATTTTCCAGTATGTGTATTGAAATAAATGCTCATATAACTGGAACCATGCAATTTAAACCTGTGTTGTTCAAGAGTCAACTGTACTACTAATTCTTATTGCTTAGCTTGTATAAGAACAGAATTCTCAGGTTGTGGTTCAAAATGACTGCTTTTTTCCTCCTTCTGCCAGAAGCAGGAAGCAATTTTTCTCTGGTCTTCATTGTGAGTACTTAGAAGGTTTATGAAGGTAAATCTTACAAATTAGTGGGAACCCCCTAGACTGCACCTGTTTGAATTTTTAGCTCTCAAACTTTTCCATACTTAAACCTTCAGCAATCCAGGTACAGTTTAGGTTTTCATGCCCTTGTACTGTTTCCCACTGAGGTTTCTGTTTATGCATTTCTGTTGCAGAAAGTTATTGTGTTATCTGTTACATTCATGGAATCTATCCCAAACCCCAGATTCCAAATACTATCAAAGGTTGAGCTTTATGAACAAGCATTTCTATGGGTATGAGGACTGTTTGTGTAAACTCTCTTCCTATACACTGCATGGTAGGACTTTATTATGACAGGTGCTATAGACCCACTGTACAAAGCAGAATTAGGACTAACCCAGCAGCACATCTTACTCCCTGGAACCACAAACAAGAACTATATTGCTTTTCTGCTGTTACTTTACCCCATATTTGAATTCTAGCCGCAGCTCTGGTGTGTGGGAGGAAGTGAGTGTAGACACAAGAGCAAGAGTCTGATGACCAAGTCATGGAATAAATGTTTGGAGGCCACAAAATCATGTGAATTTCTTAGGGAGTGAATATAGGTTCCCAGTGCTGTCAGTCTTATGCATCTTCTTTTACACGTGAGATGTTTCAGGATTCAGTGGCGTTTGAGGATGTGACTGAACTTCACTCTGGAAGAGTGGACTTTGCTGGATCCTTTCCAGAAGAATCTCTACAAAGATGTGATGCTGGAATCTTTAGGAACCTGACCTCTATAGGTGAGGATGACTTCATACCTTCACTTAAAGAACAAGGGTTTCTTGTTCATCAGTTCTGTTCCATGATTTCTGACATGGACTGGAAATGTTTGGTGAATAAATCAGGCATGGTGCATAAATGTGTATACCATGAATCTAGAGTCTAATAATCTTTCTACAATTTTATAATAATTAATAATGACTTTTCTGGATCTACATTTTAGGAAACAAATGGGAAGACCAGAACATTGAAGATCAGTACAAAAATCTCTAAAGAAATTTAAGGTAATTTATACTCACAAGAGAAAGCAGTATCTCTTGAGAGAATCTTAGAATGACAGGAAATTTTAAAAGCAAAACAAATAAGCCCAGCTTTAAATGTATTTATTCTTGGAAATTATTCTTCAAAAATATATAGTGAAATGTGACATATATGTTTAGTGTTTGTAAAATAGTTCTCTTGGAAAACGTGTTAAGAAACACCATATGAATATCACTGTTTGATAATAGCTATGGTAGAATCATCTTGCAGAACATTCAGTTCATTCATGTTCAAACAATTTAGACAGGGCGGATAGCGTACACTTTCCCTGATATGTTTAAAAATGTAAGTTCAATACCTATTAATAAATATAAAATAATTAGTAAGTCCTTAATAATGTGTACCCACTGGTGCAGCTCGACCCTCGGTCCCCTCTGCCACATGGTGGGGGTGGACCGACAGTTAGGACCCTGGGTGTCCGGTCCCGTCCCTGCGCTGCTACCTCGGTCCAGTCCCAGAACCCTCCCTGCATAGCCCCGTGCCCTCCTGATTGTGCGGAGATGACGGGAGAGTCCTAAGAGGGAGGATCCTGACTCATATGCTGGGCTTGGTCATGGAGGAGCTGGGGTCTGTGGGTCCCCAGCCCCTTCTTTCTCCCCTGGGGGGGACTCATTTCCCTTTATGTCGGAGACCGGCTCCAACCAAGGTGGGGTTGGGCCTGAACCAGGAGAATCAGGACGGCAAAGAAGAAACAACTCAGAGGCAGTTCTTCTGGGTACAGTCTGGCCAAGACCATTCCAAATTTTATTCAAACTCCTTCCACCTTATATACCATTTTCTATCACCCTTAGCAATATGACAAACATTCACCAGGGGCTTACACATCCCACAGTGCATAATGTATTTTACAAAACCATACATCATGAGATTTGTATGCCCCAAGTAAACAATTATGAATCCATGAGGCATAACGTGCTTACATCAAGATGATAAATGCAGAGCTTTTACAATAGTTTCACAAACTGCTCTCCATGATTTTAATGAATAATCTATACTTCATAAGTTTATTTTTATTTCTACCTAATATAAAATCTTGAATTTTCTATTAACCTTTCATGATTTAACAAAATATAATGCTATGTAATTCTTTAACACTTAACCTAAAACTAATTATTTTTAAGCTATAAAACCTCACAATGACTCATATGAGTCTTTTTAACCACATCTAGACTTAACAATTGTATATTATCTAATGATTAAACTCTAACACTATGCTATATCTTATAAACTTATACTTATCTTATTAATTTTTCTTTAATCTAAATATCATAGATATATAACTATCATTAATGTGTGATTCTTATTGTTATAAAACTATAAAGTTATTTTTATCCTATCTTCAAACTTAGTAAAATTACAAATCTAATTATATTTGAAATCTATTTCTGGAATCTATTTCTTGTAAGCTAGTGGATAACCATTTGTAAGAAATCCCATTGCCATAGTAACTTATTGAACAGCCTGACTGGGGGCAGAAACCGTAACAGGGGAGTATCAGCATAGCTTGTTCCTTAGCAATCAGCTTGGCTGGAGGCAAAAACAATAAAAAGAGTTTCGGTACAGAAAGTTTCAGTACATAGTCAAACAGAAAGTTTTAATGTATTGTTAAAGAATTTCAAGATTAGCCTTCACAAACTTAAAGATAACTTTTAGGAAAAGGAATCTTAAAAGCTTAAGTGAAACTTAATAGTTCTCTATGGATAATTTTTACTGTTTAAGTTCTTCCAATGAAAATCATAATATATTGTATATATAAATTATAGTATTAATTGAATATCAAGTATTCAGTCAGCAAACTGTATTACACTTGTAAGCTCACATAGGCAAAGAAACAGAAAGTTTTTTAAACAGGATCCATGAGGCCTTCTGCCTTATATACTAGCTCTTTTCTCTCAACCAGCACACTTCTGGTAATCAAATGCTTCATAGTTTGTTTTCTTCAAGGTGTTGGCTCCCAACACATTTAGTTTCCCAAGGGTGTGGGAAGAGGAGTCTCAACTCCACCCTGTCCCCCCAGCCTCACTCCTCCTAGGACTGGGAATACATCCCTAAATCTCCAGGTCCCTCCAGTACTACCCAGTGCCAGTTTGCTCTCTCCAGTTCACCACATCATCTGTTTGTCCTCCATGCTGCATTTCAGTATTTTAACTTGTCATTTTTCTGCAGACCAATAAATGGCTCTTTTTTAAGTAAAAGATTTGATTTCTGTTTGCTAATGTTTCACTTGAAAGGAAAGCAGAAAATAACCACCTGACACTCCGCTGGAGGGGGTGAAAGAAGGGAATTGTTGTTCCTCTCCTCCTTTTTTCTTTCCTAGACATGGATACTTTATCAGAATGTCTCTGAGTTGAGATTCCCCTTGGAAACAGCATGGCGATGTGGTCTTCAGTCAGCCTATGTCTTTTTCTGATCCTGGGTTTCAGAACCGCCTGAAGCCCAAGGCTGCCCCCAAGATGCCCATAGCTGCCCTGTCTCTGAGAGGGTCCAGTGAATAGCCACCCTGGGTCACTCCTTCCAGAGGACAGCCTTAGGTATGGGTGTTGGGCCTCCCAGGTGAGGGACTGGATCCCTGGGGGTAGGAGGAGTCCCCTGGTATCCCCTTCATTTAGATAGCAACCCCCTTGGGATGTTCAACTTTTCCTTCTCAAACCCAGTTTCCATTTTTGGGGGGAGACACTTGGGTGGTCAGCCAATCAGATGGTGGCATTTAGAGGACAAGACAAATGATTCCTGCCTTCTGAATTCTCTCAGATTAGTGAAGGGAGAATTATTCCAAAGAACAGGAAAAACCCACCCCATTGAGGAACCTGAAAAGCAAAATTATCTTTAGGCACAGCAGGTACCATCTAGTGTCTGGGGAGGGTGGTCACTGAGCACTTCATTGAGCAGTGGGGGGTGTGGGAATTACCCATTTGATGGGATGATCTGACCTGATACTTGAGTCTGGTATGTCTGTGTTCCAGGTCTGTACTGCCCCTACCTGGATTTGTTACTTTGAAAAGACTTCCATACTTATTTTCACCTCAATTTTTTATTAATTGTAAAATGGGCCTGGCACAGTGGCTTATGCCTTGTAATCCCAACACTTTTGGGAAGCCAAGGCAGGAGGCTCACTTGAGGCCAGGAGTTCGAAACCAGCTTGGACAACATTGTGAGGGA
>NW_007249121.1:0-3363 GCF_000164805.1 Carlito syrichta
CACAACCAGCTGACTTAACTCATTGGCTAACTAGCTAGCTAGCTGACTCATCCACCTGACCTCACTCATTATCTAATTAGTGAGCTAGCCTACTTATACAGCTGAGTCAACCCGTTTGCTATCTAGCTAGCTAGCTTACTCAACCAGCTGATTTAACCCGTTAGAATACTAGCCAACTACCTGACTCAACCTGCTGACGTACCCTCTTAACTCAATAGCTAGCCAGCTGTAGCAACTAGCTGACTAATTTAGAAAGCTGACTTAACTAGTTGACTTAACTAGCTGACTAAACTATTTAGCTAGCTGACTTATCTGGCTGACTTAACTAGTTAGCTAGCTGACTTAACTACCTGAATTAAATAATTAGTTAACTATTTAACCAGCTGAATAAGTAGCTGATTTAATAATTAGCTAACTAGTTAGGTAGCAGACTTAAGTAGCTGACTTAAATAGTTTGCTAACTAGTGAGTTAACTGACAGCTAGCTAGCTATTTAGCTAGCTGACTTAGCTAGCTGACTTAACTACTTGGATAACAAGATAGCTAACTGACTTAATGAGTTGTTTAATGAGTTAGCTAACTGTTTTAACTTGTTGAGGCACGAGTTAACGAGCTGGCTTGACTAGTTGGTTAACGAGTTAGCTAGGTGACTTAAATTTTTAACTGAAGAGTCAACTGACTACTTAGCTTGTTTAACACATTGACTGACTACTCGACTGACATGTTAGCTGGCTTAACAAGGTAGCCTACTTGTTGGCTGATTAGTTTGCTGGGTCCATGATTTGACTCACTAGTTGGCCCACTAGTTAACTCGGTTGACTAGTTTTCTGCCGGTTTGCTTATGTATTTAGTCAGCCAACTAGTTCACCGAATTCTTAGGTGACTTAACTAGTTGGCCTGAGAGTGAGCTGCTGGGTAAGCTGACTTTATTAGTTGGCCGGTGACTGAGCTGACTGGTCAGATGAATTTAGTCAGCTGGCTAATGAGAAGACTGGTCAGAAGAATTAACAAGTTGGCCGGTGAGTGAGCTGACCGGTGAGCCAAATTAAATAATTGGCCGATGAGTGAGGCAACAGGTGAGCTGCCTTAACTAGTCAGCTGGCGAACAAGCCAACTGATGAGCAGTCATAACGAGTCAGCTGGTGAGCAAGTCGACTAATGAGCTGTCCTGTTGGCTTGCAAGCGAACTGACAAGTTAGTTGACCTGCTGGCTGGCTAGTGAGGCGAATAATTTGCAGACCGGTAGGCAGTCGAGAACCGAGTAGGTAGCTGACCTGATGAAAAGTGAGGGAGCCCACTAATTAGCTGACCAGCTAGCTGAGTTGCTAGCCAACTAGATAGCTAAGTAACTAACTGATTTGCTGGCTGACTTAACAAGCTAGCTGACTAGCTAGCTGGCTAGCTAGCTGAAATAACTAGCTAGCAAACAAGCTATCTAGCCAGCTGATTTAACTAGCTAGATAATTGGTTAGTTAGCTGGCTAGCTAACTTAACTAGCTAGCTGGCTAGCTAGCTGACTATAGCTGAGAAGGTAGTTGGTTGGCTAGCTGGCTAGCCAGCTGACATAATTTGCTAGCTACCTGGTGGGCTAGATGACTAGCCAGCTTGTTTAACTTGCTAGCTACCTGACTGGCTAGATGGCTAGGCAGTCAGATAGCTAGCTAGTGGGCTGTCCAGTTAGCTAGCCAGCCAGCATAAATAGTCAGCCAGCTAGTTGTACAGTTGTATAGAAAGTCAGCTTACCTAGCCAGCCACCCTGCTAGTCAGCTGGCTAGCCAGCTGGTTTAAATAGCTGGCCACCTACCTGACCAGGCTGCTAATCTGCTGGCTTAACTTATCAGACACCTAGCTAGCCAACCGGCTATCCAGCTGACTTAACTAGCTGAATTAACTAGATACCCATCTGGATAGCCATCTGGCTTGCCTAGCTAACCACCTAGCTACACAGCCGGCTAAAAAGCTCACTTAACTCGCTGACTTAACTAGCTAGCCAGCCGGTAAGCCAGCTGACTTAATTAGCTAGCTACTTACCTAGCCAGGTGACTAGCCAGCTGAATTTTCTAGCTGACATAAACAGCTAGCCTGCTGGCTAACAAGCTGACTTAACTAGCAAGCTACCTAGCTAGCCAAAGGTTTACCAATTGAATTAACTAGCAGAATTTACGAGCTAGCCAGTTGGGTAGCCTGGTGACTCAACTAGGTGACTGAACTCGTTAGCTAGCTGGCTAGTCAACTGATTTAACTAGCTGAAATCACTAGCTAAACAAGTGGCTAACCAGCTGATTTAAGTCGTTAACTACATACTTATCCCATATGCTTGACAGATGAATTAACTATCTAGCTACTTAGGTATCCAGCTGGCTAGTGAGCTGACTTAAGTAGGTGACCTATCTAGCCAGCCAGCTGGCTAGCCAGCTGACTTAACAAGTAAGCTACCCAGCCAGGCAACCGGCTAACCAGTTGACTTAACTCTCTGACTTAACTAGCTAGACAGCTGACTTTAGTAGTTGAAATAACTAGCTAGATACCTAGCTAGCTATCTAGCTAGCTAACTGATTTATTTAGCCAACCTAACTAGCCAGCTAGCTGACAAAACTTGCTGACTTAAGTAGATAGCTACCTAGCCAGCCAGCTGACTTAGCTAGCTGAAATAACTAGCTAGCCAGCTATCTAGATGAATGACGTAACAGCTTATTAACTAGCTAGCGAGCTGGCTAGCCAACTGAATTAATGAGGTGATTTAACTAGCTAGCCAACTGGTTAGCCAGCTGACTTAACTAGTTGATTAACGAGCTAGGCAGCTGGCCAGCCAGGTGACTAAACTAGCTGAACTAACTAGTAATCCAGCTGGCTAGCCATCTGAAATAACTAGCTCTCTACCTCTCCAGTCACCTGGATAGCCAGCTGACTTAACTAGCTAACTTAATTAGCTAGCCAGTTGTCTAGCGAACTGATTTAACAAGTTCACTACCTGTCATAACTGGCTGTCTTTACTAGCTGGCAAGCATTTTAGCCAGTTGAATTAACTAGCTTGCTACATAGATCTCCATCTCGCCATCCAGCTGAATTAACTAGGTGACATATCTACTGAGCCAGCTGTATAGTCAGCTAAATTAATATCAAGCTACATAGCTATTCAGCGGGCTAGTCAGCTGACTTAACAAGGTGACAACTATCTAGTCAGCAGGCTATACAGCTGACATAACTAGCTAACTACCTAGCTAGCATGCTGGCTAACAAGGTGACTTAACATGCTGACTTAACTAGCTGATGTAACTAGCTATCCAGGTGGCTAGGCAACTGACTTAATTGCCCAGCTTCCTAACTATACAGCAGCCTAGCCAGCTGACTTAACTAGCTGACT
>NW_007249121.1:3648-5353 GCF_000164805.1 Carlito syrichta
TGCTAGCTAGCTTTCTTAATTATCTGACTTAACTCATTATCTAACAAACTAGCTAGTTGACTCAACCAGCTTACTTAACTCGTTAGCTAACTACCTAGCTATCTGACTCATCCAGCTGATTTAACTCATTAGCTAACCAGCTAGCTAGCCTACTCAACCAGATGACTCAACCTGTTTGCTAACTAGCTTGCTACAAGACTCAACCAGCTGACTTAAGCCTTCATTTAACTAGCTAACTCCCTGGCTCATCCTGCTGACTTAGCCCATTACCTAACTAGCAAGCTAGCTGTCTGAAACAGCTGACTAAGTAAGAAAGTTGACTTAACTAACTTACATAGCTAGCTGTCTTAACTACTTAGCTAGTTGAATTAATTGTCTGATTTAACTAGTTAGCTAGCTGACTTTACCTGAATTACAAAGTTAGCTAACTATTTAACTAGCTGAATAACTAGATGACTTAACTAATTAGCTAACTAGTTAGGTAGCAGACTTAAGTAGCAGACTTAAATAGTTAGCTAATTAGTGAGCTAGCTGACTTAGCTTGCTGACTTACCTAGCTAGCTGTTTAGCTAGTAGACTTAGTTAACTGACTTAACTAGTTGGTTAACGAGATAGCTACCTGATTTAATGAGTTGGTTAACGAGTTAGATAACTGTTATAACTAGTTGATAAATGAGTAAATTAGTTGACCTAACTAGTTGATAATGAGCTACCTAGGTGACAACTTGTTGGGTGATGAGACGGCTGAAGAGTTAGCTGGTTTAACACGTTCCTTGTTACACGGCCGACTTCTTAGCTGGTTTAACAAGATGGTTGATTAGACAGCCGACTAGTTAGCTTTGTCAGAGAGTTGACTCTCGAGTTGGCCCACTAGTTAGCTTGGTTAACTAGGTGGCATGCTGTTTTCCTGAACTAACTATTGGACGACTAGTTGACCAACTATTTAGCTGGCCTAACTAGTAGGCTTGCTACTTAACTGAGCTAAATTATCAGCTGACAAGTTGCCCAACTAGTCGGCCGATTGGTTAGCTAACTCAACTAGATGGCCAGCTAGTAGTCTGATCAGTTACCTGACTTAACTTGTTGGCCTATGTGTGAACCAACAGGTGAGCTAACTTAACAAGTCAGCTGTGAGTGAGCTGAATTGTCAGCTGACAACTGGTTAGCTGGCGAGTGAGCAGACCTGTCAGTTGATTTAACTAATCGGCCGGCGAGTAAACTGACTGGTCAGCTGAATTTAGTCAGCTGGCGAGTGAGGCAACAGCTCAGAAGACTTAACTAGTCGACTGAGGACTGATCCGACTGGACAGCAGAATTAACTAGTCAGCCTTCCAGTGATCTGATGGGTGAGCTGCCTTAACTAGTCGACTGGAGAGCGAGTCAAGCTGTGATCTGAGTTAACTAATCAGCTGGTGAGAAAGCCAACTTGTTAGCTGAACTGTTAGCCTGCGAGCAAGCCGACAAGTTAGTTGACCTGTTGACTGGTAACCGATCTGGCTAGTTGCTGACCGGTTGGCAGGCGAGTGAGTTGACTAGTTAGCTTCCCTGATGGAAAGCTAGCATTCCTACAAGTTAGCTGCCAAGCTAGCAGAGTTGCTAGCCAACTAGTTAGCTATGTAACTAGCTGACTTGCTAGCTGACTTAGCTAGCTAGCTGACTAGCCAGCTGGCTATCTAGCTGATATAACTAGCTAGCAAACAAGCTA
>NW_007249121.1:6302-7669 GCF_000164805.1 Carlito syrichta
AGTTGGCTAGCCAGCTGACTCAACTAGGTGACTAAAACTCGTTAGCCAGCTGACTAGCCAGCTTGATTTAACTAGTTTATATCACTAGCTAATCCAGGTAGCTAGCCAGCTGACTTCACTAGTTAGCTACATACATATCCTGCATGCTTGCCAACTGACTTAACTATCTAGGTAACTAGGTATCCAGCTGGCTAAAGTGCTGACTTAACTAGGTGGGTGACCTTAATAGCCAGCCAGCTGGCTAGCCAGCTTACTTAAGAAGCTGACTTAACTAGCTAGCCAGCTGACTTAACTGACTTTGCTAGCTGAAATAACTAGCTAGATACCTTGCTAGTTCTCTAGCTAGTTAGCTGACTTATCTAGCTGACTTAACTACTACACTAGCTGACATAACTAGCTTGCTTAACTAGCTAGTACCTAGCTAGCCAGCTGAATTAACTAGCTGAAATCACTAGCTAGTCAGCTGTCTAGACATCTGACTTATCTAGCTTTTTATCTAGCTAGCAATCTGGCTAGCCAACTGACTTAATAAGGTGACTTAACTAGGTAGTCAACTGGTTAGCCGGCTGACATATCTAGTTGATTAATGAGCTAGGCCACCTACCTGACCAGTCTGCTAACCAGCTGGCTTATCTTGTCAGCAACCTAGCTAGCCGGCCTGCTATCAAGCTGAATTAACTAGCTAACTTAACTAGATAGACATCTGGCTAGACAGCCAGCTTAACTAGTTAGACACCCAGCTAGCCAGCTGGTTAGACAGCTCACTTAACTAGCTAAATTAACTAGCTAACCAGCCGGCTGTCCAGCAGACTTAGCTAGCTACCTACCTACCTAGTCAGGTGGCTAACCAGGTGACTCAACTAGCTAACTTAACCAGGTAGCCAGCAGACTAGCCAGCTTACTTAACTAGCTAGCTACCTAGATATCCTGATGGCTAGCCACTTGAATTAACTATCTGTCTTAACCAGCTAACCAGCTGACTAGCCATCTGACTCAACTACGTGTCTTAACTCATTATCCAGCTGGCTATTCAGCTGACTTAACTAGCTGACATCAGTATGTAGCCAGCTGGCTGGTCAGCTGCCTTAATTAGCTAGCTACCTATGTATCTGCTGGCATACCAGTTGACTTAAGTACCTAGCTACCTAGCTATCCAGATGCCTTGTGAGCTTACTTAACTAGGTGACCTAACTAGCTAGCCAGCTGGCTAGCCAGCTGAATCAACTAGTTGGCTACACAGCTAGGCAGCTGACTAGCCAGCTGACAGAATTAACTGACTTAACTAGATAGCCAGTTGACTTAATTAGCTGACTAAACTAGCTAGCTACCTAGATAGTGAGCTAACTTTACTACCTGAAATAAATAGC
>NW_007249122.1:0-6032 GCF_000164805.1 Carlito syrichta
AGAGAGAGAGAGAGAGAGAGAGAGAGAGAGAACGAACACAGAAGTAGAATGGAATCAGAGAAAAATGTGGAAAATGCCACTGACTGAGAACTCCTGAGGCTTTACGGAAATCACTCCCCAGGTCTAGGAATCTTCTAGTGAAATCTTTAGGATTTTCTAGATTTAGAAGCACATCATCTGCCAAGAGCGACAGTTTGATGTCCTCTTTTCCTATCTGGATACGTTTTTCTTCTTTCTTTAGCCTGATTGCTCTGACTAAGACTCCCTCATGACAAAATAACCCGAACGGAGACATGGAAAGAAGAAAAAATGAAGAAATGGGACAAAGAAAGCAAAGAAGGAACAAAATGGCAGATTTGAATCCAACCACAACATTAAATAGGAGCAGTCAGAATGCCTTAGTTAAAAGAGAGGGCAGTACTGGACAAGAAAGCAGAACCCAACTACATGCTGTCGACAAGAAACCTATTTAAGTAAAAACATGGACCATCAAAAGCAAAAGATGTATTGTAAAAATAAATTCTAAAAAATTCGAAGTGGCTAAATCAATATGATAAAAAAGGTGTCAGGACAAAGAGCAGTACCAGCAACAGACAGAAACAGGACATGATGACAGGTCTGTCCACCAAGAAAACAGAGGACTCCTCGGTGTGTGTGCCTAACAATCCACCTTTGAAATACAGGAAGCAATACAGACAGCACTTAAAGGAGAAACCTACAGCTCACAATCACAATCAGGAGTTTCACCCTCCTCTCCAGCATATGAACAATGCCATCAACCATCTTGACTTAGCTGACACTTACAAAACACTCCCTGCAAAAAAGTGGAAGATACATTCTTTCAAGCATGAATGGAACATTCCCCAAGATAGAACACGTTACAAAGCTCAACAAATTAAGATGGTTGAAATCATACAGAGTATGCTCTCTAAACACAATGGAGTTAAGCTAGAAATCATAAGAGTCTTTCTGAGGGGCTGGTAGATGATGGAAGTGGAGCAGAAGAAGAAGAGGACCTTTCACAAGGTCACCTCCCACAGTGTAGACCTGGACCAGCTGCTAGACATGCCCTATGAGCAGCTTATGCATGAGGCAGCAGTGACAGCTGAACTGAGGCCTGTGGTGGAAGCAGCACTCGCTGTGTAAGCGGCTGCACAAGGCCAAGAAGAAGGCACTCCCCCGCCCCCAAGAGAAGCCCGAGGTGGTGAAGACACACCTGTGTGACGTGATCATCCTGCCCGAGACAGCAGGCGGCATGGTGGGCATGTGCAACAGCAAGACCTTCAACCAGGTGGAGATCAAGCCAGAGATAATCCGCCACTACCTAGGAAAATTCTCCATCACTTACAAGCCTGTGAAGCATGGCCGGCCCAGCATTGGTGCCTCCCACTCTTCCCACTTCATCACACTTGAGCTGCCAATAAAGACACGTCTGTTCAGTCCAAAAAAAAAAAAAAAAGAAAAGAAATCATAAAAGAAAGATAACTGAATAGCCTTCAAGTATTTTGAAATTAAATTCTCACTTATCAATAACTCTTGGATCAAAGAAATCACAAGGGAAGTTCGAAAACATTTTGAATGAAATAAAACATAAGCAGTGCTTAAAGAGAACTATGTCAGGGTAAGGTCTCAAGTAAATGATCCAGGTTTTCACCTTGAGAAACTAGAAATAAAAGAGAAAATTAAACCCAAAGTAAAATAATAATAATAATAATAAAGTACAGAAGGCAATTAAACCAATATCATAGAAACACTAGAGAAAGACCATAAAATCACATGCTGGAGCCATAAAAAAGAACAAAATCATGAACTTCACAGCAACCTGGATGGAACTAGAGTTTACAATACTGAGTGATCTCTCACAGAAACAAAGATCTGAGTATCACATGTTCTCACTCATAAGCGGACCTTGAACATCTATCGTAATACTATAAAAAAAGGATTGACAGTGGTGGGAAACTATGGGGAGGGCAGGGAGGGGAAGGGAGGTGGGATTAACAGTAGTCAAAATCTGTCTGGAGACACCCCTTATCAATAAGGGTGCCTGGACGATGCATATTTGTATACCTAACCCTTACTGTACCCTACAATTTTAAAATAAAAAATATGTTTTAAAAAAATCACATGCTGCTTCTTTGAAGAGAGCAGCAAGAGTGATAAACCTAATTTAGTCAGACTAATCTAGGAAATAAAAGAAAATACAAACAAATAATATCAAAAAGAGAAACATCACTTCAGATTACATAGATGTCACAAGTATAATACGGTAATACTATAAACAACTTTATGCTGATAAATTTGGAAATTTAAATGACATAAATTCCTTGAAAGACACAAACTGCCAATGCTTACCCAAGAAAAAATAACCTGTGTCCATTTAAAAGTTAAATTCATAGTTAGAAATCTTCCCATAAAGAGATTCACTGGTGAATTCTACCAAACCATTAAAAGAGAAATAATACCAACTGTACCAAACTCTTCTAGAAAATAAGGGAGGAGGAGGTCGGGTAGCTCATGTCTGTAATCCCAGCACTTTGAGAGGCTGAGAAGTGAGGATTGCCTAAGCCCACAAGCTCAAGACCAGCCTGGGCAATATGGCGATAAGGTCCTGGTAAGACTTATCTCTACAACAAATTTAAAAAATTAGCTAGGCATGGTGGTGCATGCCTGTAGTCCCGCTACTTGGGAGGCTGAGGCGGAAGGATCGCCTGGGCCCAGAAGGTGAGGCTGCAGTGGACATGATCATTGTGATCGTGCCACTGCACTCCAGCCTGGGCGACAGAGTGAGACCCTGAATAAAAACAAATAAATAAATAAAATAAAAGGAGAAAATGTTTCCCCACCCACTCCACTAGGTCTGGTAAGAAACCAGGAAAAAGCCATCCCAAGGAAAGCAAACTACAGGCTAGCATTTCCTATGGGCATAGATGTGAAGAGTCTTAACAGAACCTCAGAAATGGAACCTAATTGTATGAGAAGGAGATTAAACGGTTTTCCTCAGTGTATGAGGAATGCCAAGTTGACTCATCATTTGAAAATCAACTGATGTAATTTACCACAGAAACAGATAGAAAAAGGAAGTAAGTAAAGAGACATACAAAAAGCGTTTGGCAAAATTCCACATCCACTCATGTTTAGAAGCCCCAGCAATCAGGAATGGAAATTCCCTCAACCTGAAAGCAATCTACAAAAAGCTTACACTTAATGACAAAGACCGAACGCTCCCCCTGAGATGAAGACCATGGCACCAATGCCCGCCTTTGCCACTTACATTCATCATTATACCAGAGGTCTTAGTGCAATAAGGCAAGAAAGTAATACAAAAGCCACTGAGACTGAAAAGAAAAAAACAACTATCAGTTCATGCTAAAATTTGTATGTCTTTCAGCAACCTTATGCTTAATTGTTTTTTGGGAGAGACGTTACAAATTTAATAATAACTTGAAAATGCATTTTGAACAAAAAATATAAAATAAAAAGTTGCATTAAAAATGCTATCTAAGATATATTTATAATCTAAAACATTCTTAAAATTTTTGGATTTTAAATTTGCTAGAATGCTAAGGACCTTTTTGTTTAAATATCATACTCAAAAATATTAAAAGTAAAAATAACCATCTAGGTTGAGCAAGCCGTTCACACATTCTTACAAAAAATTTACATATGTAAGAGTTACAGCAAACCAAAAAATTAAGTATGTTACTTTTGCTTTTAAATCCACCAAGCAATCCAAACACAGCACTATAGGACTGAGTATCCCATATCCAAAATGGTCAGAAACAGAAGTGCCTCGGATCTCCCAGGGCTCAGACTTGGAGTATGACATTCGGCACTACCAACCTCTCAACCTGAAATCCAAACTCTGAAACGCTCCCATGAAAATTTCCTGCGCGTCTCATGGCATGTGAAAAGCTTCAAATCTGGGAGCGTTTTGGATTTTCGGTTGGGGATGCTCACCATGTGTTTGCAGAGAATGGAACTCAGTGACCGCCGGCCAAAGGGCCATGATCAAGAGCAAGGTGGAGCAGAGCCCCTCACTTGTAGAAAGGGAAAGCATCTGCAATCCATTCACCACAACAAAGCCACACATTTCTCACAGAAAACAGAACTAAATTCTCTTTCTCTAGCACAATTTTTTTTAAAAGCAGGATTGAGAGGACAGAAAAGTTCCCACAGCAGGAGGGGACCCAAAGGGGTTGCCCCCTCTGGCACAAAATATCAGAGTAGAGGTCGAGTACATTAGGGAGCTGAAATGGAAGGCTACACAATGCGAGCTTCCATGGAAACTGAGGCGCATGTGTACTGTATTAAGTCACTTCCCTTTACTGACCTTTGACCAGATCTTGCTAAACTTTCAGGACAACTCCAAGGTGTCACTCAGTGGTAGCAAAGGCATGAGGTACAGTACTCTTAGATTCAGTTAACCTCTTGGCAATGACTCTTCGAATATTGCTGGTGGGGATTTCAGTGAACGTGCCCTAAAAAAAAAGAACAATCTGTCTGTTAAACCACAAGTAGAATGGGGGGGGGGACCCAGAAATCAAGAATCTTCATAAATAAAATTCATTCTCAGTGACCTAATTTACTAATTAAAGAGTAATACAAGAAAAGCACCATTACAATTTTTAGTATAAGAGGGAATATAAAAAAATCTGAGGAGTTTTAGCTATATGGGCTATCACTATAGAAAAAAGGAACAAGCCGGGCTCAGTGGCTCAGCCTGTAATCCCGCGCCTTTGGGAGGCTGAGGTGAGTGGATTGCCTGAGCCCGCGGGTTCGAGACCCACCTGGGCAGCGAGACCTCATCTCTACAATAAATTTAAAAAAAAAATCAGCCGGGCGTGGTAGTACATACCTGTAATTCCGGCTACTTGGAAGGCTGAGGCGGAAGGATCGCCGGAGCCCAGCAGGTCGAAGGTGCAGTGGCCGGGAGCAGCCACTGCACTCCAGTGTGGGCAACAGAGTGAGACTCCAACTCAAAAAAAAAAAAAAAAGAAAAGAAAAAAGGAACAAAATTCATGTTTCAGTTGTGATGGGACATCTTATGCTACTATGTTTAAGATAATTAAAAGGAAATTATTCATTAAGTAATAAATAATTCCCCTATGGATGTGTACATACATATATATGCACACAAATACAACCATACACATATTACTATATACACACTATACACACACGTGCACACACACACACAGCAAGACATACACATACCAACCGTAAGCAGGTTTTATTACAAATAACAATAAAGCTCAAATCAGCAATAAATCAACAAATCAACTGCAGATGTGCCTCAATTTACAATCATCTCAATAATCCATCATAAGCTGAAAATACTGTTAACTGAAACGCATTCAGCAAATCTAATCTACTGAGCACCCCGGCTTAGCCCAGCCTGCCATCAAAGTGCTCAGAGCACGTCTCTTATCCCACGGCTGCAAAAGCTCCCGGTGACACAGTATACTACAGAGTACCAGTGGTCAGCCTCCGCTCTAGTGAGAGCTGCAGCTCTCCCCCACACTGCATGGGAGGGCCATCCTGCTTCTACCAAACATGGGTCACTCTCACATCATAGAGCTGAAAAGCTGTAAGTGGAACCACCTTTGCAAGGACACATGGAACACTCAACCAAGACAGACCATGCAACGAATATAAAACTGATCTCAACACATTTAGGAAGACCGAAATCATACACAGTGTGTTCTGTAAACACAATGGAGTTAAGCTAGAAATGATAAACGAACGATATCTGGATAGTCTTCAAATATTTCAAAGTTAAATTCATACTTACAAATAGCTCATGGATCAAAGAAGTCACAAGGGGAATGAAAAGGCTGAAGAACTTCTATGCAATTCTTACAAAAACAGCACATGGCAAAAACGATCATCCAAGATGCTGGACAATCTGCCAAATTATGTCTGTTTGGATGTGCAATTAAAGAAAATCACGTGAGCATCATATTCCCTAGACTTCTTACAGAAAGCAGGAATGAGATCTTAAGATCCTCCAACAACATCCCTGCGGCCACTGC
>NW_007249122.1:6777-7992 GCF_000164805.1 Carlito syrichta
TGGCTATTGTGAACAACGCTGTGATAAACATACGTGTGCAGGTATCTTTTTTATAGAGTGATTTGAGTTCTTCAGGATATATTCCCAGTAGGGGGATTGCAAGGTCATATGGGAGGTTGATATTTAGAGCTTTTAGGAATCACCACACTGCTTTCCACAGAGGTTGCACTAGTTTACACTCCCACCAACAGTGTAGATGTGTTCCCTTTTCGCCACACCCTCTCCAGCAGCTGTTATTTTTTGAGTTGTTGATAATTGCCATTCTGACTGCAGAAGATTGAAACAGGACCCCTATCTATCCCCATGCACAAAGGTTAACTCCAAATGGATCAGAGACCTAAATGTAAAACCTCAAACCATAAGAACCTTAGAAAATGAAGGAAATACCCTCATGGAAATCGGAACTGGCATCCAATTCCTGAACAAAACCTGAAACCCACAGCTCATAAGAGAGAAGATAGACAAGTGGGACCTTATTAAACTGACAAGCTTCTGCAAAGCCAAAGAAACCATCAAGAGAGCAGGGAGACAGCCTACAGACTGGGAAAAAATATTTGCCAACACCAGGTCTGACAAAGGCTTAACATCCTGGATCTACAAGGAACTCAAACGTGCTGAAAAGAAAAAGACAAACAACTCCATTATAAAATGGGCAAAAGATATGAACAGACACTTCACAAAGGAAGACATCCGAGCAGCCAACAATCACATGAAGAAATGTTCAACCTCACTAATCATCAGGGAGATGCAAATCAAAACCACACTGAGATACCACCTAACTCTTTTCATTTTTGAATTGCCCATTCGATTTTAAATACAATCTCATGCTGCTTCTGACAGAAGAAATAGCCAGAAAGGCACTTGGAAAGGGAGGCGGAGGCAGAATGGAGCCACTTGAAAATACAGAGGTGGTCCTACTGCACACACCACAGAAGGAAAGGGAGATGCTACTTGGTTGTAAGGTGCTTCAGCATGACATGACGTGACGTGGCTGGCAAAGAGGTCATGTCCACAACAGGGACACACTTCAGTTAATCAAGCATGCAGAACATCATGATTGCGGCACACATGTATGTTGGCAGAGTTGTGGATCTTGAGGCAAGTTCAAGTCGATCATAGTTTCAATGATCTATTTGAAGTCAGTATAGAAACAGATCTGGTTTCTGCCATGAAGTCTATATGGAGTTTGCTTTGTGTCACTTCTGCCACTACTGA
>NW_007249123.1:0-6618 GCF_000164805.1 Carlito syrichta
GAGTTTCCCTGGCAGGGTTCCTGCCAGCTCTCCTCTCTGAGGTTAGTAATGTGACCCAGGCAGCCCGACCCTCTGACTCGGTAACAAGGACCTTCCACCAAGAAAGGCAAGGGACAAATCCTTTCACTCGGGGGCATTCATTCCTCTGCAATCCCATTTTCCTGATCTAAAGCCAGTCATCTTGTGAATACACCACGTGTAATTTTGATTCTGTGTAGGATTCTGATGATTTTGGAGACAGGGTCTGCCTCTGTGGCCCATCCTGGTGCCCGTGTTCATGACCATTGTTCATTGCCAGGCTCGAATACATGGGCTCCGATGATCCTCCTGCTTCAGCTTCCAGAGTGGTCTGGATGATGGGTACCTCAACCCCAGACCCCCAGTTTAGATGGGTGAGGAGATGGGGTCCTCTGTGTGGTCCTGGCTGGACTTGGGATCCTGGGCTCAAGGCATCCCCCACCTCAGCCTCTCAGAGCACTGGGATTTCAGGCATGACTGCCATGCCAGATCGTCTGGTTCGTTTTGATGAAGGATCAAGGCCAGGCTCAGGGGCTCAGCTTCATCATCCCAGCGCTTTTGGAGGCCAGGCAAGTGGCTGGCCTGAACCTGCAGGCTGAGAACTGCCCAGGCAACTCAGCGAGATCTCATCTCTATGTTCCATCCCAAATGAGCCGGGCATGGTGGCACATGGCTGTCATTCCGGTTCCTTGGAAGGCTGGCAAAAGGCTCGCTGGAGCCTGGCGAGCCGAAGCTGTGAAGGTTGGCAGCGAACCACCACCATAAAGCCTGGGCGAAGGAGTGAGACTTTGACTCAAAGAAAAAAAGGAAAAAGGAAAATAAAGAAGAGCCACTATATGTGTATGGAGTTTGGATCATCGTGAATAGACAGAGATCATTTGGGAATGAGATCCCAGGCTTGTGCCTAGAGTTCTCAAAAGACAGTGGATTGGCACACAATCAGGCCGTGGCTTTGGGAGGCTGAGGCAGGGGACCACTGCAGTCCAGAAGTTCGAAACTAGCCTGGGCCAAGTAGCGAGACCTTGTCACTCCCCGGAACGCAAGCACTGGAATGGCACGTGGTGGCACATGTGGTCCTGGATACATGGGACGTTGTGGCTTCTGTCCCGGGGTGTGCCTTTGCATCACCCCTGCCAACAACAAGTGCGAGTACAGGTTAGGCACCATGGCTCATGGCATTCAGCCCTTTGCCCTGGGAGGCCAAGGCAGGAAGCAGCCTGAGTCACCAGGGTCAGAGACCAGCCCAGGTGTTGTGGCCACACCTCATATCAGTGTGAGGGCCCCAAAATCGAGTCAGGAGCTGTGGCCCCTAGAGTCCATGTTGCTTGGGGGCTGAGAAGGGAGGACCCCACAGGTCGAGGCCCCGGAAGGCACAATCGTGCCGCCGCCATGCACCAGCCCAGCCTACGGAGACTCTAGCAACAAAAAATATGCCTCCAACATGTGTCTCGATGGGCTTACATGGCTCCCCAGGGTAAGTTCCATGTGGCCATGGGATAATGTAGTGATTGGGAAAGGAATCTGAAGGTGACACACTGGATGACTGGAATCAAAGCTGGCTGTGGCATTGCCGGACCCCCTTGATCGCTCTACGTCCAACAGCCACCCTAATTCAGGAAGTCTGTTCTGTGAGCTTACACATGTCTTTGCTGTGGGGCACGAATGTGGAGTGTGGAGGCAGGACTTCTGGGAAGTGTGGCCGAAGGTGCGGAATGGACATGCCCAGAGGCCAACTTTGAAACCACCCACGATCGACAGGCAGGAAAGTGCCTTTTCCTCTCCCATTCCTGAGGGTGACTCCTTGGCCTGTGTGACAGGGGTGGTGGTTGTGACGGTGGGGGTGATTATTATTTGGAGTCAGAATCCTGATCTGTCACCCAGGCCTTAACACAGGGGCACACTCACAGACACCACAGACTCCACATGCTGGGCCTAGGTGATCCTCCTGCCTTGACCCAAGTATTGGCTGGAACCACAGGTCTGCGCCACCATGCCCGGCTAATCTTTGGATTTATTTTTGATGGCCAAGATGAGGTTTCAACCCATGTCCTGGGCTGGTGTCAAACCCCATGCTCAGGCCATCCACTAGCTTGCACCTCCAAAAGACTGGGATGCCTGGTTGAGCACCTGAGCCAGCCTGTGGTTGTGGTGGTGGTGGTGGTTGGTATTAATCTGAGTTCCTTAGGAGTCCCACTCTGTCATCCCAGGCCAGAACGCAGGAGCCCACTCTCAGCCACCATGGCCTCCAACACCTGGGCTCTGGTGATCCTCCCACAGCAGCCTCCCAAGTGGCCAGAATGAAAGGCTTGTGCCATGAAGCTCGACTCATTTTTTGGGCTTCTTGTAGAGACGAGGTCTGGGCAGGGGCCTGGGCTTGTCTCGAACATGGGTACTCAGGCCAACCACTTGTCTCGGCCTCCCAAAGCACTGAGGTGACAGGCTTGAGCCCCCACGAGAGGCCTTCACACCCCTCTCAGGTCCCTACCACAAGGTCCACTCCCTTCAGATGACCCAGGACACTGGGCACCCAGTGTTGCCTGCCAAGCTTGCCACGGGGTAGTGCCTGGAGCAGGGGCGTGTCTCTGCTAGGGTGCTCACACCTCTGTCCACCTCAATCCCCAGGGTGGAGCTGCTCGCTCCTCCCATGGGTGGTCTCAGGGAAATGGAGGGCATGACTCTTAAACCATTGGGGCGGACAGGCTGGGCAACTCATATCTGTCTCCTTGGCACTTCGAGGAGGCTGAGATGGGAAGATGGCCAGAGCCCGGGAGCTGAGACTGGGCTGGTGAAAATAGCAAGCCCCAACCTCGATACCAAGCAATACCTAAAATACCTTGGATGAGGGCAGGCCTCAGAGACAGGCCTTGGCAGGAGGATCACCTCCGGCCAATAGTTCAGGACCAGGCAGAAAGACTAGGATGTCAAAAAAAATGGAAAGCCTTTGATTGCAGCAGTTTTGGAGGCCCAGGCCAAAAGGATGGCCTGATTTGGGAGGTTTGATAGTGGCCTGGGCAACCTAGTGAGGAAAGAAAAGAAAGAAAGGAAAAAAGAATGAAAGAAATCCATTCTCCTGCAAACCTTTTGCCATCATTTCTTCCCCCACTGACCCCCACATGTGAGGGTCCCCCAAGCCTGGCACCTTCCAGCCACAAACTCTAGTGCTCAGCCTCATCATCCCAGCACTTTGGGAAGTGGAGGCCAGCGGCTATCCCAAATACGTGGGCCGAGATCCACACGGGAACCTCGGCAAGACTCGTCTCTACACTCCATCCCAAATGACTGGGCATGGTGACGTGCACCTGTCATTCCAGCTCCTCGGAAGCCCAGGGAAAGGCTCCCTGGAGCCCGGTGAGCCAAGGCTGGGACAGCGGGAGCGCACCAACACACTTCAATCTGGGCGATGAAGTGAGACTCCAACTCAAAGAAAAAATGAAAAAAGGAACAAAAAAGAGCATCTATATTTGTATGGAATTAGGATCATCAGGAATAGACAGAGATCACTTAGGAAGGAGGCAGCAGACTTTGCTCTAGAGTTCCCGAAAGTCAGTGGGTTGGCAAACATTCAGGCTGTGGCTTTGCTAGGCCAAGGCACGAGACTGCTGGATGCCAGGAGTTCAAGACCAGCCTGGGCCATGAAGCGAGACCTTGTCACTTCCCAGGATGCAAACACTGGAGTCTTGCCTGGTGGTGTCCATGGTACTAGCTACACAGGATGCAGTGGCCTCCATCCCGGGTCATTATTTGCATTGTCGCCAACGACAGAACTTGCGAGTCCAGGCTGGGCACCCTGGCTCACGGCTGTCAGCTCCGTGCCCTGGGAGCCTTAGGTGGGAGGTTGCCTGGGATCAGGGGTGGGAGACCAGCCTGGGCGACATCGAGAGACCTCGTCTCGGCAAGAGCTTCCCAAAATTGAGTCAGGCATTGTGGTCCCCAGAGTCCTGGCTGCATGGAGGCCACAGTGGGAGGACCTCCTGAGCCCCTTTGATCGAGGCCCCAGGAGCCAGAATCATGCCGCCTGCCCCAGCCAGGCCAACAGAGAGTTCAGCAACAAAAATATACGCCTCCTACATGCATCACGACAGGTGTCCATGGCTCCCCAGCCATAGGTTCACGTGGTAAGGGGATGATGGAGTGATTGGGAGAGGAAGCAGTCCTACCCTCTCTCAAAGGTGGCAGACCAGGTGAATGAAACTTGAGTTGGCTGTGGCATTGCCGGTGTGCTTTGATCGCTCTGTGCCTGATGGCTGCCCTAAATCAGTCTGTCTGTTCTGTGAGCTCATATGCATCTTTGCTGTAGGGCATGTTTGTGGAGGGTAAGGGCAGGCCTTCTGGGACACGTGGATGAAGGCATGGGATGGTCGTACCTGGTGGCCACCTTTGAAACCTCTTGCAAATGACAGGTGGTAAAGTGAATTCTCTCTCCCATTCCTGAGGGTGTCTCCTTGCGCTTGGTGGCAGGCATGTGGTGGTGGCGGTGGTGGTGATCATTATTATTTGGAGTCGGAATCCCACTCTGTTACCCAGGCTTGAGCACAGGGGCATGCTCATGGCCACCACGGACTCCATCTGCCGGTCTTAGGTGATCCTCCTGCACAGTGTTCCGGGCTGTTCTGAAACCTGCAGGCTCAGGCCATCCACTCACCTCGACCTCAGATGGGACGGGATGCCAGGCTGAACCCCTGACTCTGGCCTGTGGTTGTGGTGGTGGTGGTTGTTATTATTATTCTGATTCGAAGTCACGCTCTGTCACCCAGGTTGGAGCGCAGAGAGCCGTTTTCGGCCACTGCGGCCTCCATCAGCTGGACTCCAGTGATCTTCCCACCATGGCTGCCCGAATGGCCAGAATGACAGTCATGTGCCACTGTGCTCAGCTCACTTATTTGGCTTCTTGTGTAGACAAGGTCTCACCAAGATGCCCAGGCTTATCTCGAACCCAGGAGCTCAGGCCATCCTCTCACCTCAGCCTCCCAAAGAACTGGTGTGTAAAGCGTGAGCCCCCATGCCAGGGCTCCACACCCCTCTCAGGACCCACCATGAGGCCTTCTCCCTTCTGATGACACAGGAACCTGGAGAGGGTGGCCGGAGTTGTCCTCTCAGACCTCCCTGAGGGAGCACCTGGTGCAGGGGTGTGTCTCAGCTGGGGCACCCACAACTCTGCCCACTTCATTCCCCAGGTTGGAACCAGTCGCTCCTCCCTGGGACCACCTCAGAGAAAGGGAGGGCATGACTCTCAAACTTTTGGGGGGGCAGGGACACCTGGGTGACCCACGACTGTCTCCTCGGCTCCCAGGGAGGGCGAGATGGGAAGATGACTGGAGCCCGGGAGCTCAAGACCAAGCTGGACACCATAGCAAGCCTCGAGCTCTAACACAAGCAAAATCCAGGAAACCTTGGATGAGGGGCAGGGCTCAGAGGGAGGATCACCTCTGGCACAGAGTTCAAGGCCAGGCAGAAAGACCAGGATGTTGACTAAATGAAAAGCATATGATCGCACCAGTTTGGAAGCCCAGGTCAAGACAATGGCCCATGTTGGGTGGTGTGAGAGCAGCCTGGGCAACCTAGTGAGGAAAGAAAAGAAAGGAATAAAGAAAGATAGAAACAAAGAATGAGAGAAAGAAAGAATGAAAGGAAGGAAGAAAGGAAGAAAGTAAAGGAAGAAAGAAATCCATTCTCCTGCAAAACTTCTTACCTCAGTCCTTCCCCCTGCTCTCCCACATACAAGCATCCCCCAAGCTCAGCACCCTCCAGTCCCAACTCCCACCAATGGCTGCCCTTCTTTGCTGTGAGAGTTCAATAGGCTCCCTGGCCTGGTTCCTCTGGCTCCCCCAATCCCATTTTTCCTAGCTGTAAAGTCAGTTGTCCTGTGAACACACCACACACAGTTGAGAATCTGTGTATGATTCTGATGGTTTTGGAGACAGGGTGTTTCTCTGTGGCCCCGGAAGCCTCAAAATTGCCAGTTCTTGCGATCATCGTGCCTCAGCCTCTAGTGTTGCTGGGATGATGGGCAACTTGACTCAAGAATCCCTGTTGGGATTTGTGCAGAGATGGCATCTACCTGCGTGACCCGCTATGGCCTATGCTAACCTTGGGTTCCTGGACTCCTGCCATCCTCCCACCTAAGCATTCCAGAGCACTGGGATTCCAGGCATGGCCTGCCATGTCAGGCCTTCTGGTTCATTTTTGATGAAGTTTGGAGGCCAGGCTCAGGGGCTCAGCCTTGTCATCCCAGCGCTTTGGGTGTTCAAGTCCTGCAGCCAGCCCGAGTTGTGTGCCGAGACCCACCTGGGCACCTCAGCAAGACCTCATCTCTACCTTCCATCAGTAATGAGCTGGGTGTGGTGGCATGCACCAGTCATTCTGGCCCATCGGAAGCTGAGGTTAGGCTTGCTGGAGTCTGGCAGGTCGAGGCTGTGGTGGCTGGGAGAGAAACACCACTCACCACCCTGGGTGATGGAATGAGACTCCGACTCAAGAAAAAAAGGAAAAGAGGCAAAAAAGAAGAACATCCATTTGTGTATGGAGTTGGTATCCTCATGAACAGAGATCATTTGGGAAAGAGGCCCCACCCTTGGGGTCTAGAGTTCCAGAAAGATGGTG
>NW_007249124.1:0-1148 GCF_000164805.1 Carlito syrichta
AAAGCGAGGGAGCTAGTAATCTCACCAGCTAGCTGAGTTGCTAGCTGTCTAGTTAGCTAAGTAACTAGCTGATTTGCTAGCAGACTTAACTATCTAGCTGACTTAACCTGCTAGGTGACTAGGAACCTGACTAACTAGCTGACTTAACTAGTTACCTGAATAGTTAGCTGACTTGTTAGCTCACTTAACTTGCTAGCTGGCTATCTACCTGACTAGCTAATAGGCTGACTAGGTGGTGAGCCTGCTGATTTAACTAGTTAGCTACCTGGTTTGCTACACAGCTAGCCACAAGTCGTAACTAGCTAGGTACATTGCTGACGAGCTGGCTAGGCAACTGGCTAGCTAGCTAGTGGGCTCGCCACCTGGAAAACCAACCAATATAAATAGCCAGCCTCAGGCTGGACATTGGGATAGCCAGTCGGCTTAACCAGCCAGACACACTGCTGGTCACCCAGCTAGCCAGCTGGCTTAAATAGCTGGCTACCTACTTGGCCAGTCTGCTAACAAGGCAGGTTAAATTGCCAGCCACCTAGCTAGCAAGCTGTCTAACCAGCTGACTTAACTAGCTGAGTTAACTAGATAGACATCCTGCTAGCAAACTGGCTTTACTAATTAGCCACTTAGCTAACCAGCCGGCTAGCCAGCTCACTTAACTCGTTGATTTAACTAGCTAGCCAGCCAGCTAACCAACTGACATAATTAGCTAGCTACCTACCTAGTCAGGTGGCTAGCCAGCTGACTTAACTAGCGAGGTACCTAGCTAGCCAGTTGACTTGCCACTTGAATTAACTAGCTGACTTAACCAGATAGCCAGCTGGCAAAGCCAGCTAATTCAACCAGCTGACATATCTAGATAGCCAGCTGGCTAGCCAACTGAATTAACTAGCTGAAACTTCTAGCTAGCCAGGTGGCTAAACAGCTGACTTAAGTAGATAGCTACCTATGTATCCTGCTGTCTTACCAGCTGACTTAACTACCAAGCTACCTAGCTAACAAGTGGACTAGCAAGCTGAGTTAACTAGGTGACATAACTAGCTAGCCAGCTCGCTAGCCAGCTGACTTAACTAGCTAGATATACAGCTAGGCAACTGTCTAGTCAGCTGACTTAGCTAGCTGACTTAACTAGCTAGCCAGCTGAATTAACTAGC
>NW_007249124.1:2006-3298 GCF_000164805.1 Carlito syrichta
AGCCAGCTGGCTAGGAAACAGACTTAATTATTTCACTACCTAGCTAGAGAGTAGGCTAGCCAGCTGACTTAACTAGCTGTTTTTACTAGCTTTCCTGCTTTCTAGTCAGTTGAATTAACTAACTTTCTGCATTGTTAGTCAACTGGCTATCCAGCTGAATTCCTAGGTGACTTCGCAAGCTAGCCAGCTGTGTATCCAGCAGACAACTAGCAAGCTACCTAGCTAGACAGCTGGCTAGTCAGTTGAATTAACTAGGTGACTTAACTATCTAGCAAGCTGACAAGACAGCAGACATAAATAGCTAGCTACCTAGCTAGTCAGCTGGCTAGCCAGATGACTTAATTGCCTAGTTACATAGCTAGCCAGCAGGCTAGCCAGCTGACTTAACTAGCTAACTTCACGAAGTAGACAGTTGGTTAGCCAGCATACTTAACTAGCTAGCTACCTAGCTAAACAACTGTATAGCTAGCTGACTTAACAAGCTGACATAACTAGATGATGGATGGCTGGCCAGCTGACTTGACTAGCTACCTACCTACTTAACTTGCTGGCTTGCAAGCTGTCTTAACTACCTAACTACCTAGCCATCCTGCTGGTCAGCAAGCTGAGTTAAGTAGGTGACTTAACTAGCTAGCCATCTGGCTAGCCAGCTGACTTAAAACTAGCTATCCTGCTTGGCAGTTGGCTATCCAGCTGACTTAACTAACAGTCTTAACGAGCTACCCGGCTGACTTAAATAGCTGACATAACTAGCAAGCTACTTAGCAAGAAGTTGACTTAACTAGCAGATTCAATTACTAACTACCTAGCTAGCTATCATATAGCAAGCTGACTTAACTGACTTAACTAGCTAGCTAGCTGACATATCAAGCTGACTTAACTAGTGAGCTACCTAGCCTCCCAACTGACTTAACTAGTTGAAATAACTAGAAAGCCAAATGGCTACACATCTCATGTAACAAGTTTTTTACCTAGATAGCCAGTTGGCTAGACAATTGACTTAACGAGCTGACTTATTTAGCTAGCCAGCTTATTAGCCAGCTGACTAAACTAGCTGACTTAACTAGCTGGCCAGCTGTCTAGCCAGGTGACTTATTGACTAGCTAATTAGCTAGCCAGTAGACTAGCATGCTGATTAAACTAGCTGACTTAACAAAGGAGCTAGCTGGCTAGACCACAGACTTAACTAGCTTGCTACCTTGCTAGACAGCTATATAGCCAGCTGTCTTAACTAACTGACATAACGAGATAGACTGATGGCTACGCAGCTGACTTAACTAGCTACCTACCTA
>NW_007249125.1:0-822 GCF_000164805.1 Carlito syrichta
TAGCTAACTAGTTCAGTCAGCTGGCTAGCCACCTGGTTAGCTAGTGATGTAAGCTAGTTACGTCAGCTGGCTCGCCAGCTGGCTAACGAGTTTAGTCACCTAGTTGAGTCAGTTGGCTTGCCAGCTATCTAGGTCGTTAATTCTTCTAGTTAATTCAAGTGAATATCCATGTTTCTAACTAGGTAGCTAGCTAGTTAAGTCAGTAGGCTAGCTGGATGACTATCTAGTTAAGTCAGATAGCTGAATCATCCAGACAGCTGGCTGGATAGCTAGGTGGCTGGCAAGATAAGCTGGCTGGTTAGCAGGCTGGTCAGGTAGGTGGCCAGCTAGTTAAGCTGGCTGGCTAGGCAGCTGAACAGCAGGGTGGCTGGCTAGTTAAGATGGCTGGCAATCCGACTGTCCAGCCATCTGGCTGGCTATTTTAGCCAGCTGGCTATCCAGCTGGTCAGCCTGCTAGCTAGCTATCCAGCTGCCTAGTCAGCTAGCCAACCAGGTAGCTGACTAGTCAAGACAGCTGACTAGCTGTCTAGCTAACCAGGTAACTAGTTAGTTAACTCTGCTGGCTAGCCAGCTAGCCAACCTACTAGCTAGTCAGCTAGTTAAGTCAGCTATCTAGCCAGTTAGCTAGTTAAGTCAGCTAGCAAGTCAGCTAAATATTTAGCTACCTAGTTAAGTCAGTTAGCTAGTCATGTTGCTAGTTAGCTAGCTAATTAAGTCAGCTAGCTATTCTGCTAGGTAGTTATGTCAGCTAGACAACTATCTACCCAGTTAAGTAGATAATTACGTCAGCTAGTTAGACAAGATAGCTTGTTTGCTAGCTAG
>NW_007249125.1:2132-3246 GCF_000164805.1 Carlito syrichta
TTAAGTCAGTTAGCTAACTAGTTAAGTCAGCAGTTAATTCAGGTAGCTAAGCAGTGTCAGCTAGCTAATTAAGCTAGTTAAGTCAGCTTTCTTACTTATTCAGCTGTTTCAGACAGCTAGCTTGCTAGTTAGCTAATGGGTTAAGTCAGCAGGTTGAGTCAGGTAGTTAACTAGTTAACTGAAGGGTTAAGTCAGCTGGTTGAGTCAGCTAACTAGCTAGTTTGCAAATGGGTTGAGTCAGCTGTTTGTGTAGGCTAGCTAGCTAGTTTGCTAGCGAGTTAAGTCAGTTGGATGAGTCAGATAGCTAGTTACTTAACTGATGAGTTAAGTAAGTTGGTTGAGTCAGCTACCTAGCTTGTTAGTTAACAAGTTGTCATATATTTAAGAAAGCTAGCTAACACATTAGATAACGAGTAAGCGAACTATCTAGCTAGCTGGTTAAGTCAGGTGGCTATCCAGCTGGCTAGCTATTTAACCACCTAGTTAAGTAAACTCGCTGGCCAGCAGTTTAGCTAGGTAGTTAGTTAGTTAAGTCAGCTGGCAAGCCAGCAGGCTATGTAAGTAGGTAGGTAGTTAAGTCAACTGTCTAGCCATCTGGCGTCTAGTTATGTCAGCTAGTTAAGTCACCTAGTTATTCATCTGTCTAGCTAGGTAGCTAGCTAATTAATTCTGCTGGCTAGCCAGCTGGCTACTTCATTAAGTCAGCTAGTTAAATCAACTGGCTAGCCTGCTGTCTAGCTAGGTAGCTAGGCAATTAAGTCAGCAGGCTAATCACCTGGCTAGCTAGTTAAGTCAGGTAAAGTCAGTTTTTTAGCCAGCTTCCTAGCTAGGAAGCTAGCTAGTTATGTTAGCTGTGTAGCTGCTGGATAGATTGACAAGTCACCAAAGTAAGTCAACTGACTAGCTTGCTGGAATGCTAGGTAGCTTGATATTTATTCAGCTCGCTAGACAGTTGGCTAGCTGGATATGTCACCTAGTTTATTCAGCTTGATATCAAGATGGCTAGCTGTGCAGCAAGCTAGTTAATTTGATTGGTTATAAAGTAGGTCAGCTAGTAAAGACAGCTAGTTCTGACAGGTAGTGACCTAGTTAAGTCAGTTTGTTAGCCAGCTGG
>NW_007249126.1:0-4967 GCF_000164805.1 Carlito syrichta
AAAGTTCATGTGGGCTTGGGACAATAAAATAATCGGGAAAAAAGGGGCCCTCACCCCAGCCAAAGGTGGTAGCCTGGCGACCAGAACCTGGGATGACTGCGGCCTTGTCAGTCTGCCTTGATTACTTTATGCCCAATGGCGGCCCAACTTGGAGCAGTCTGTTCTGTGAGATCACATGAGTCTTTTCCATGTGGCACAAGTGTGGAGGGGGGAGGCAGACTTTCTGGGATGCATGGCCAAAGATCCAGGACAGACGTGCTCGGTGGCGAACTTTGAAACCTCCCGCTAATGACAGACGGGAAAGTGCCATTTCCTCTCCCATCCCTGATTATGACTCCTCGCACTGGATGGCAGGGGCGGTGGTTGTGTGTGTGGTGGTGATTATTATTATTTGGAGTCAGAATCCTGCCCTTTTGCCCAGGTCAGAGGGTAGGGTCACACTCATGGCCACCACAGATTCCATCTGATGGGCTCAGGCAAGCCTCCCGCCTCAGCTCCCCGAGTGGCAGGAACCACAGGCCTGCGTCACCATGACTGACTAATCTTTGTATTTATTTTTGATGGCCGAGACGAGGTCTTGTGCCATGTCCCAGGCTGGTGTCTAACCCGCAGGCTCAGGCTGCCCAATTCCTGGGTCTCTGAAGGGCTGGGATGCCAAGCTGAGCCCATGAGCCAGGCCTGTGTTTGTGGTGATGGTGGTGGTTGGTATTATTCTCAGTCAGAGTCCCACTCTGTTGCCCAGGTCAGAGTGCAGGGACCAACTCTTGGCCACCATGGCCTCCACCGCTAGGCTCCAGTGATCTTCCTGCCACAGCCTCCCAAGTGGCTGGAATGACAAGCATGCACCACCACGCTTGGCTCATTTTTTGACTTCTTGTAGAGAAGTCAAGAGGTCTTCCAAAGATGTCCGGGCTGGTCTTGACACGGGGGCTCAGGACATCCTCTCACCTCAGCTCCCAATGTGCATCAATGACAGGTGTGAGACCACATGCCTGGCCTCCACACCCCTCACGGTGCCCCACCACGAGGCCCACTCCCTTCCTACAACCTAGGAACCTGGAATGGGCGGCTAGAGTTGCCTGCAGAGTTCTCTCCATGGGGAGCACCTGGGGCAGGGGTGTGTCTCCACCGGGATGCCCACCCCTCCACCAGCCTCGTTTCCCAGGGTGGACCTGCTCGCTCCTTCCAGGGGCCACCTTGGGGAAATGGAAGGCATAACTCTCAAACCTGTGGTGAGGCAGGGACGGCTGGGAAACCCATGCCTGTTTCTTCAGCAGGAGGAGACAGGAAGATGACCAGGACCCAGGAGCTCGAGACCAGGCAAGACCCCATAGCAAAACCCCCTGGACACCAAGCAAAACCCAGGAAACCATTGATGAGTGCATGCCTGGGCGGGAGGATCACCTCCGGCCCAGAGTTCAAGACCAGGCTGGAAGAACAGGATGTTGACCAAATTGAAAGCATGTGATCACAGCAGTTTGGGTGTCCCATCCTGAGAGAATGGCCCAAGTTGGGAGGTTTGAGAGCAGCCTGGGCAACCTGGTTAGGAAAGAAAAAGAAAGAAAGAAAGAAAGAAAGAAAGAAAGAAAGAAAGAAAGAAAGAAAGAAAGAAAGAAAAAAAGAAAGAAAGAAAGAAAGAAAGAAAGAAAGAAAGAAAGAAAGAAAGAAAGAAAGAAAGAAAGAAAGAAAGAAAGAAATTCATTGTCCTGGAAACTTCTGCCCTCAGTCTTTCCCCCCACCAGCCCCACATGTCAGGGTCCCCCAAGCTTGGCACCTACCAGCCCCAACCCCCCCCAATGCTGCCCCTGCTTGGTGCATGTGTTCCCAAGGCTCTCAGGCCGGGTTCCTCCTGTCTCTCCTCTCCGAGGTGAGAAATGTGCTCCAGGAAGGCCAACCCATCGACTCGGCAACAAGTAGCTTCTGCCAAGAAATGCCAGGGACACAACCCTCACCTGGGGACATTTCTTCCCCCCAATCACATTTTTCCTGGCTCTAAATCCAGTCACCCTGTGAACACATCACACACAGTTGAGAATCTGTGTACGATTCTGATGTTTTTGGAGACAGGTTCTGACTATTTGGCCCAGGCTGGGTCTTGGGGACATGACTGTCATTCACTTCCAGCCTCGAAATAATGGCCTGAGGTGATCCTCCCACTTCATCCTCCAGAGTGCTCAGGACAACAGGCACCAGGCCAGGGCCCAGACAAACAACCATCATTCTCCACCAACCTCAAAATCATGGGCTTCGGTGATCCTACAACCTCAGCCTCCTAGAGGCCAGGATGATGGGCACCTTGACACCAGAACCCTGTTTGGGTGAGTGCAGAGCCGGGGTCTCCCTGCACTGCCCAGACTTTTCTTGAGCACCTGACCTCCAGCCATCATCCCACCTTGGCGTACCAGAGTGCTGGGATTCAAGTCGTGGGCTGCAGCGCCAGGCCTCTTATTCGTTTTCAATGAAATGTTTTCAATGAAAAATCGTTTTCAATGAAAAATCGGGCTTAGCCTCATCATCCCAGTGTTTTGGGAGGCTGATATCAGTGGTCAGCCTGAGCCCACAGGGTGAGACCCACCCTGACACCTCAGCGAGACCTTGTCTCTAACCTCCATCTCAGTGATTCAGGCATGGTGGTGCATGCCTTTAGCTCCAGCTCCTCAGAAGGCCAGGAAAAGGCTCTCTGGAGCCCAGCTGTTCGAGGTTACAGTGGCCAGGAACAAGCCACCACCCTCCAGTCTGGATGATGGTGTCAGAATCCGACTCATATAAAAGAAAGAAAAAAAATATATATATATATATATATAAAAGAGCATCCATTTGTGTGTGGAGTTGGGATCATTATGAAAAGACAGAGATCATTTGGGAAGGAGATTCCATCCTTGGGACTAGATTTCCTGAAAGCAGCAGACAATCAGGCTGTGGTTTTGGAAGGTCGAGGCTTGGGACCATTGGAGTCCAGGAGTTTGGGACCAGTCTGGGCCATGTAGCGAGACCTTGTCACTCCCTGGAACGCAAACACTGGAATCTCGTGTGGTTGTAACTGTGGTCCCGGCTACATGAAATGTGGTGTCTTCTGTCCCAAGACGTTCTTTGCACCACCACCACTGACAGAATGTGCGAGTCCTGGCTGGACACTGTGCCTCACTGCCATCAGCCTAATGACCTGGGAGGCCGAGGTGGAAGGCTCCCTGAAATCAGGGGTCAGAGACAAGCCTGGTGATGTGGCCAGACCTTGTCTCAGTAAGAGGTCCCCAAAATAGAGTCAGTGTGGTGGCCACTCTAGTACCGGCTGCTCAGGGGACAAGGCAGTAGGATTGCCTGAGTCCAGCAGGCCGAGGACCCGAGAGACACAATCATTTTGCTATGCCCCAGCCAGGCCAATGTAGCCTCCGTTGACCAAAAGGATGCCTCCCACGTGCATCATGATGCCCACCCACAGTTCCACAGGGAATGTTTTGTGTAGGTGGTGGACGATGGAATGATTGAGAGAGGGAGTCACACCCCTGCCCGAAGGTGGCATACCGGTGACCAGAACCTGGGCTGGCTGTGGCATTGCCAGTCACATTGATGGCTCTGTTCTTGACAGTCACCCTAGCTTGGGGTCATCTGTTCTGTAAGCTTACACACATATTTGCCATGGGGCACGAGTATGGAGTGTGGAGGTATGCCTTCTGGGCCATGTGGCCAGAGGTGTGGGAGGGACATACCTGGTGGCCACCATTGAAACTTCCAGTGAATGACAGGCCGGAAAGTACCTTTTCCTCTCCCATCCTTGAGGGTGACTCCTCTCAATGTGTGGCAGGGGTGGTGGTGGTGGTGCTGGTGATTATTTTTATTTGGAATCGGAATGGGGTCTGTCACCCAGGCCACAGCACAGGGTCATATTCACAGCAACCGCAGACTGCACCTGCAGGGCTCAGGCGATTCTCCTGTGTCAGCCCCCCAAGTTGTTGGAACCCAAGCCTGCTCCACCATGCCCGGCTAATCTTTGGATTTATTTTTGATGGCTGAGATGAGGTCTCGCCTCATGTCCTAGACTGGTGTTGAACACGCAGTCACAGGCCATCCACCCACCTGGACTCTGAGGGAGCAGAATGCCAGGCTGAGCTGCTGAGACTGACCTGTGATTTTGGTGGTGGTGGTTGGTATTATTATTCTGAGATGGAGTCCTGCTCTGTCACACAGGTCTGAGCACAGGGGTATGCTCAGGGCCACCACGGACTCCACCTGCTGGGCTCAGGCAATCCTCCTGCCTCACCAACCATGTGGAGCCCCGGGGTCAGCGCCCAGCCCTGGCAATGTGGTCAGACTTTGTCTCAGTGAAAGGGACCTGAAATCGAGTCAGACGTCGTGGATCCAGAAGTCCAGGCTGCTCAGGTGCCTAGTCTGGAGGACCACTTGAACCACACAGGTAGAGGACCCGGAAGCCATGATCATGCTGGCATGCCCCAGCCCGGATGTCAGAGACTCCAGTGACAAAAAAATGCCTCCAACATACATCACGATGGGCGTCCATGGCTCCACAGGCAAAAGGCTTCATGGGCATGGTACAATGGAATAATCGGGAGAGGAAAGTGCCCTCCACCTTCCCAAAATTGACAGACCGGGTGTCCAAAACCTGGGGTAGGGGAGAGGGCCAGGCGACTCATGCCAGCCTCCTTGGCACTAGGGTAGGCTGAGATGGGAAGATGGCCAGAGCCCAGAAACTTGAGACCAGGATGGTAACAACAGCAAGTCCCCACCTTGACCCCAAGCAAAACCCAGAAAACCTGGGGAAAAGGTAGACTTTGGTGGGAGGATCGCATCCATATCAGAATTCAAGAGCCGGCAGGAAGGCCAGGGTGTCGACCAAATGAAAAGCCTGGAATTGCAGCAATTTGGGAAACCCAGGCAGAGAGGGTGGCCAGAGTTGGGTGGGTTGAAAGCAGGCTAGGCAACCTAGAGAGGTAAGAAAAAAAGAAAGAAAG
>NW_007249127.1:0-1535 GCF_000164805.1 Carlito syrichta
TCGCCTGAGCCCGGCAGGCTGAGGCTGCAGTAGCCATAACTGCCACTGCACTCCAGCCTGGGCCACAGAGTGGGACTCCAACTAAAAAACAAACGAACAAAGAAACAAACAGTCCCTGGTGCGCAGAAGGCGTAAACAGCACCCAGCCGAGTCGTAGGGATCCTGAGGGGAGGAGCAAGAGGCCAGCCTCTCTGGAAGACTTCGCACACTCAGACCAGCCCTCAGCTGGCACACCCCGAGTCCCAGGGCCTGTAGAGTTATGGTGGGCTGGGGGAGGAACGGGATGCAATCGCCCCCTGTGTGCAAGTTTGCCAAGGCTGCCATGACAAGCAGCACACACCGGGCGGCTCAAACAACGGAATTTTTTTCTCTCCCAGTCCGGGAGGCTGGAAGTCTGAGGTCAAGGTGTTTCAGGGCTACTTGCCCCCGAGGCCTCTCTCCTGGGTGTGTAGACGTCATCTTCTGTGTCCTTACGGGGTCGTCCCTCTGTGCATGTCCGTGTCCTCATTGCCTCTGCTGTTTTAAAAAGTCATTTGAAATTTTTCTTTTAAATCTTTTGAGTCGGTGTCTCTGTTCTCGCCCAGGTGTGGTGCAGGGGCACGATCACCACTCACTGCAGCCTGGACCTCTTGGGCCTCCTGAGCTCAGGAGACCCTCCAGCTGCAGCCTCCCAGATAGCTGGGACTACAGGTGCCACCATTGCACCCGGCTAATGTTTATATTTTTATTTTCAGTGGAGAGGAGATCTCCTGGGCTCAAGCAGCCCTCCTCCTCCGCCTCACAGTGCTGGGTTACAGGCATGAGCCACCGCACCAGGCCTTCCTCCTCTTACAAGGACCCCAGGCCTACTGCATCAGGACTCCCCCCAGTGGCCGCGTGCTACCATAACTGGCTCAGATAGTCCCACCGCCAGGTCGCGGGGCTAGGGCTTCAGCACATAAGCTCTGGGGGGCTCGGTTCAGACGCTGACACCTGCTTAGGGCTACTGGGTATGCTGGTCTTCACCCACAGGCGGCACACGGGGCCTGGGGCGATGCCCGCATGTGGTGCCTGGAGCCCTGGCTGGGAACCCCGCCCGGCACTTCTCATCAAGCAGGAAGGAGCCGGTCCCCTTCTGGGGTGAGGGGTTTGGGGTGTCAGCCTCTTGAGTGCCCTCGTGACCAGCTGCAGGAATGGCTCTGTGTCGGAAACTGACCATCCGCCGACCCCGTGAGGACATCAGAACTCTCAGGGCCCTGCAGGGCCTGTCCTGGGAAAGTGTCACTGGCCTGGTTTACGATGCAGCTGGGATGAGAAGCACGAGGGGGCGGGAGCCGTCCAGGGCAGGTGGAGAGTCATGACGAGGGGAAGGCTTGGACCAGGCGACCGAGGGACCAGGGAGGAGGACACAGGGAACAAAGGGGCAAAGGGACGGGAAACAGGGAACAGCGGACCAGGGGATGGGGCGTAAGAGGGCTGTGTACCGGGGGGAGGGAAACAGGGGACGGGGACCAAGGGCCAGGGGCCAGGGAACAAGGGGGCCAGGGGACAGATCA
>NW_007249127.1:1638-11154 GCF_000164805.1 Carlito syrichta
GGGGGCCAGGGGACGGGAGGCAGGGCACCAGGGAGCAACAAGCCAGGAGACGGGGCCCATGAGGCAGGAGGCCAGGGAAGGCGGGGGCCGTGGAACAAGGGGCCAGGGGACAGAAGGCAAGGGGACAAGGAAGAGCAGACCATGGAGCAGGGGAGCAGGCACAGGGGACCAGGGCAGGGAGGACCTGAAGCCAGGGGAGCAGGGGGCAGGGCTGGGTACCAGAGGACAAAGGCCGGGACATCAGGGAACCAGGCGAGCCGGGGGCCAGGGAGCAAGGGGGCAGAAGCTGGGGGCCGGGGAGAGGAGACCGGGCAACGCATGGAGGATGGCGCATGATCCCGCTTCACCCCAGAGATTTGGGGAAACCTCCAAGCAGGTTCAAGATCTGTGTATAGGCTGGGAGCGGAAGCTCACACCTGTAACACCAGCACTTTGGGAGGCCAAGGCAGGAGAACCCGGGAGTACTTATCCCGGGAGTTTGAGACCAGCTTGGGCAACACAGCGAGATCCCATCGTTCAAAAAAATTAAAGAACTCACCAGGCATGGTGGCATATACCTGTCATCCCAGCTGTTCCAGAGGCTGAGGAGGGAGGATTGCCTGAGCCCAGGAGGAGACAGCTATAGTGAGCCGTGATCAAGGCAATGCACTCCAGTCTGAGTGTCACAGTGAGATCCGAATTTAAAAAAAAGTGTTAAATCTGCGAAGAGTGTACTTGCCTCATAGTCAGGTTCCAGGCTCTGGGGTTAAGGGGGAAAAAGACAGCATCTGCGTGTGTGTGTTCTGGGGCCGCCATCCAAGTGCCACAAGCCAGGTGACCTAAACCACAGAAATGCATTTGCTCCTGGATCTGGAGCCAGAAGGTGGAAACCAAGGCATGGGCAGGGCGGGTTTCTTCTGGGGCCCATGAGGAAGAATCTGCTCCACGTGTCTCTCCTCAACACAGAGACCCGCTACCGTCCGTCCATATTGGCCCAGCCCATAGAGAAGGGCATGGCAAGGGCTCAAGCGCTCCTGCACATCATGTCTGTTCTTTGAAGAGTCTGGCTTTAGACTATGTAGGAATCTGATTCCATTTGTTTAGTACAAAAGCACAAAAGTCTATAAAGTCATTCCTGAGGACATTCCTAAGAGGCCCCCTAGTCTCCTATGCATTCCCAATACGTAGCTTCAGGGGATCCTTGGCTCCCTGTAGACCACGCCAAATCAACTGAAAGATGCAAATCCCCACTTACTCCCTTTTTCTGAGTGTCATAAGTTTGAATAATAGAGTATCAATGTAATAATAAATCTCGTGATCTGTATAACTTTTGCATGATATGATACACGATGTCTTAGGCCTTGTAAACTCCTTTTACTCTGTGGTAAACTTGATTAATGCTTCTTCCAGGCCCTACTGATAAAGCTGTGAGATACCTCTGATATCTGGCATCTGAAAGTCTGGAATGAAAAATGTCATATGAATAAGTGCAGCTGCAACTCAAGTTCTACACAATGCGCTGCTGGTCAAGGGGCTAATAGAGCAGTACCAACAACTCAGGACTTATAAAAGTGAACTGCAAAAGCCTGGAGGGTGAGCAGAACCGTTTTAGAAAGACCTCCATTCCGACTCTGCTCTCTGGATTCAAACTCAGAAACAAACTTCTTTCTACTAGTTCCCTGCCATTGATTTATCGATTATCCAGGGAGAAAAGCCAAGCATCACTCAGACCATAACACTCGCATCAGGTGGCCTCGGCAGGTCTCCAGTGTAGATGGAAGCTGCTCCCCGTGTCCTCATGGGCCGTCACTCTCTGTCTGAGGACCCCGCTCCTTTCCTAGAAAAAAAAATTTTTTTTTTGAGTCAGATTCTCACTCTGTCCCAAGGCAGGAGTGCAGTGGCAGGATCATAGCAGATTCTCACCTTGACCTAACCCCGACTCTGACCCAAATCCCAAACCTAACTCTCACCGTAACACAGCCTTAGCCCTACTGCTACACCTACCCCTAACCCAAACACTTGATCAAACGATTGATCCAAACCCCTGACCCTAAGCCCTGACCCTAACCCAAACACTATGTGAACCCTAAACCCTAAGCACAAACCCTAACCCCAACCCTAACCCTACTCATAATACTTACCCGATCCTAACCTTAACCCTTGACACTAACCCTAGACCCTAACCCTTGACTCCAACCCCTGACCCTAAAACCTGACCCTGACTCTAACCCTAACCCTTTGCCCTAACACATGACCCTGAACCTTGACCCGGAAACTGGCCTCTGACCATTATCCCCTGACCCTGACACTACCCCTAACCATAATCCATCCTCAATCCCTAACATCCCTAACTCTAACCAAACTCCTATGCTTAACTCGACCCCTACACTAGACCAAGATGGTAACCCTAACCCTTGACACTAACCACTCGCAGTGAGCCTAACTCCTAGCTGTACCCCTACCCATACCCCAACCCCAAACCCAACAAAATCCTCTGGCCCTGACACTGACCCAGAAACTGACTCTAACCCAACCACTGTCCCTGACACAAACCCCTAACCAAACCCTACACCAACCCCAACCCCAACACCTGTCACTGAGCCTAACCCTAAACCTAACCACTGACCCTGACACTAACTCTAATCCTCTAACCCTTACCCTAAACCTAAACCCTAACCCTAACCCCCAACCTTGATTCAGACCCTGATCCTGAGTCTACCCTGGTCCAGACCGCACCCCTATCCCTAACCCACCGCTACCCCAGAGCCACAGCCCTAACCCTAACACTAACCTAACCCCTAACCCCTAACCACAAACACTCAATCTCCAAACCAATCCTGACCCTCATCTTAATACGTACGCCCTAACCATAACACCCTAACCCCAAAACGAACCCTAGCTCTACCCTAAACCGACACTTACCCTACCACTACCCCTCAACTCCTGACTTCCAACCCTAAATCTAACCTTAGCCATAATCATAACCCCCAAATCTGACCTGATCATAAAAATAAACCCTAAGCCCATAACCCTAACCCAGTAACCCTCCCTAACCCTAAATCTAACCCAAACCCAAACTCTACCCTACCCTACGCCTACCCCAACCCCTACCCTTACCCCTACCCCCAACCTTACCCCTACCCTGGACCTAGACCTGGACCCTAACGCTAACCCTCGCCTAACCCTTGAACAAAAATGTAAACCCTAAACTCCAAACCCAACCCTAACCCTAACCCTAAACCATGACCCTATCCCCTAACCCCTTACCCTAACCGTAACCCCTAACCCCTAAACTTCAAATCTAATCCCTACCCTAACCCTAACCAGTACCCTAACCCCTGCCCTTACCTTTACTCTAACTGTCACCCTAACTGCAACGTCAACCCTAACTTTTTATTTTTTTATTTTTTCTGAGTTGGAGTCTCACTTGGTCGCCCAGACTGGAGTGCAGTGGCCGCTCCCAGCCACCACAGCCTCGCCAGCTGGGCCCCGGAGATCCTTCTGCCTCAGCCTTCCGAGTAGCCGGAATTACAGGCATGCGCTACCATGCCCGGCTGATTTTTAAAATTTTATTGTAGAGATGAGGTCTTGCTGCCCAGGCGGGTCTCGAACCCGCGGGCTCAGGCAATCCACTCACCTCAGCCTCCCAAGGAGTGGGATTACAGGCTGAGCCACCGAGCCCAGCTTCAACCCTAACTTTTAACCCTTACCCCTAATCCTAACCCTAACCCAAAATCCTAACCTCTACTCCAACTCCTAACCCTAACTCCCAAATTCTTACCCTAATCTTAAACCCTAACCTTAAAGTTGTAACCCTAAATCTTAACCCTAAAAGTTTATCCTAATGCTAAAACCCTAACTCTAACCCTCTAATTCCCTAACCCTTGTCCTTAACCCCAACCCCTAACCCTATGTCCTAAATCATAACTCTGAAATAAATCTATACCTACCTCTAATCCTAACCCTAATCTAATTATCACTCTATTCTTACCTTAGCTCTAACCTCAATTTTAACTCACTTTTACACTTTAGTATTTTTTTCAAGTTTCTTGTTGTGCTGTATTCTCTGTTGATTCTGTATACTTTAGTTTTTAACCAGAACTCTAACTCTCACCAATAACCCTAATATCTAACTTCTTCCCCATAACCTCAATCTCAAAATTTAATAGTACCCCTACCCCTACCTCTAAACCTTAACGTAATCCTAACTTTTTACACTTATTATCTTAATACTTGCCCTCAACCTACCCTACCCATAACCTAGTACTCACTTTATCTCTAACAACTCTCCACAATTTCATTTCCAACCCCACCTTAACACATTATATCTCAAGTCTAGTCCATCTGCAATAAATTTTAATCTATAAACCTTTTATCTTCAGCACTCTAAACACTAGACCAACCCCTTCCCAATCTACCCCATTTAAATGAAATTACAGAAAGACATGCCAGTATAAGAACAGAAACAATGCAACAATATCTGTTACAATGATAGACATGATAAATCTGAACATGATGAGATTGAAATGAGTACATTGCAAGGACTAAACCCAATAACAAGAGGTCCTTCTCCCAGGAAATCAAGGATGGTTCAATGTACCAAAGCCATCCTCGCAATACATCAGAAAAACAGAACATCACATTCTCATTTCAATTAACGCAGAATGCATTTTAAACCACATCCAACAACATTTAATGATAAGAATACCCAACATACTTGGGATAGGAAAATCTGTTACATTATACAGGGCAAAATCTGTAAAGATGCAAACTCCAGAACAACCATCATCTCAATCGTAGTGTTCCTAAGCTTTACTCCCAAGACCAGTAACATGGCACACATGCTCCCTTTCATCCCCATATTCAATACTGTGCTGGATGTTCTTTCCTGAGCAATTAGAAGGAAAAAGAAGTGGGTCATGACCATGGGTCATGCCTTTAATCCCAGCACTCTGGGAAGCCAAGGCAAGAGGACTGCCTGAGTCTAGGAGTTCTAGATCAGCCTGCACAATAGGGCGAGATCTCATCTCTACAGTAAATCTAAAAAGTAGCCAGGCACGGTGGCATGCAGCTGTAGTCTCAGCTACTTGGGAGGCTGAGGCAGAAGGATTGCCTGGTCCAGCAGGTCCAGGCTGTGGTAGCTGTGAGTGTGTCACTGCACTCCAGCATGGGCAACAGAGTGAGCCTTTGACAAAAAAAAGTCCTAAGGAACCCCCCCAAAAGTATTAAAGCTAGTAAACCAAATCAGAAAACTTATGGGGCAAAATATCAATACACTAGCAATAAACAATATGAAAATGAAGGTAAGAAAACAATTTCATGTAAAATAATCAACAGTATTAATATATCAGGAATAAATATAAAGAAGGTATAAGACTTGAACATGAAAGGTTACAAAATATTGCTGAAATGAACTCAAAAAAGCCTACATAAATATACAGACACCCTATGTTCAAGGATTAGAAGACTTAATAGTTGTTTAGATGCCAATACTACACAAAGCAATCTACAAAATCACTGCGACTCCTATGAAAATCCCCACATCTTTTTGGCTGACATGGGCAAGCTGCTCCTCACACATGAAATTTTCAGGGATCACAAATGGCCAAAACAATCATGAAAAGGAAAACCAACTTGAACGCTCACATTTTCCAATTTCAAATCTTATTGCAAAGAACAGTAATAAAAACAGCATGACGCTGGCATTTGAATACACACACATATGTCAGTAGAACTGAATTTCTAGTCCAGAAATAAATCCATACCTCTAATGGTCAATTACTTTTTGACAAGGGCTGAGACCGTTAAATTCAACAAATAGTGCTAGACAACTGACTGCCCGTATGCAAAGGATTGGTTGTACCCTTAGCTCACACCACATAGAAAAATGAACTCAAAATGGTTGAAAGGTCTAAATATAAGAAGCCAAAATATTAAATCTACAGGAAGTCATACAGAGAAATTGTCATGACCCTGGATTCAGGAATGGTTTCTCAGATCTGACACCAAAAGCATAAACAACGGAAGAAATGCTTCCTCAAATTAAGAACTTCTGTGCATGTAGACATTATCAAGAAAAGACTGGTTGAAAAGACAACCCAGAGCATGAAAAACAGTATTTCCACATTAAATAATCTAATAAGTGTCTGTTATCCACAATATATACAGAACTCATGACAACAACAAAAGACAACAGCACTATTTTAAATTGGAAAAATAACTTGAACACTTGCTTCACTAAAAAGACATGCAAATGGCCAAAAACAAGTGAAGAGATCATTAATATCATTATCATAATGGACATGCAAATTGAAACCACAATGAGACACCCCCTGATGTACACTAAAAAGCCTATAATCTAAAAAAAATCAAACGTAACAATTGCTGGCAAGAATGCAGAGAAATTATAACCCTTAAACAGTCTATGTGGAGCGGAAAATGGTACAGCCTATGTGTAACATAGTTTATAATTCCAAAAGTTAAAAATAGAATCACCATATGAGTCAACAGTTGCATTCCTAGGAGTGCACAGCAGGTCCTTGAATAATGTCATTTCATTCAACATTATTGTCATAACATTGATTTAAAAAATATATCAACTCTTGGGCACCTACGTGGAGTTGCAGGTTCTCCCCACGTCTGCATGGGATTTCTCTGGGTACTCTGGTTTCCTCCCACATCCCAAAAATGTGCATGAAAAGTGAATGTGCATGTCTACGTTGTCCCAGTCTGAGTTAGCGTGGGTGTGCGTGAGTGCTTCCTGAGACGGAATGGTGTCCCGCCTTGCACCCTGAGCTGCTTGGATACACTCTGACCACCCATGACCTTGAACTGGAATAACTGGATAAATAGTGATGTCACTTGTTTGTATTACTTCTTCTCAAATGAATGTACAGTTCACATTAATTTCAACGTTTAATATTAGAGTTTTTTTGGTCTTGAGTTAGAGGTTTGGTGGGTGATGTTTCTTTGCCCAGAAATATGCCCTAGAAATTTAACTCTCGTTTATATCAATTAGCATATGGTAAAACTTCTTTTTTTTTTTAAACTAAGAAAGTAGATGTATTAAAGGAAAGATATGTTGTAAAGGACACAACGGGCAGGACAACAGCAAGAGTGTCTGCTGGCTGCTGCCAGATTTCTTATATACAGCATTTCACTTACAGTAGCAGAGTCCAAAAATCTATCAGTGACATTGAGGACTCACTGAACTCCCAAAGAACTGGAAACAGGTGGTCAAGCAAAAAATCGACTAAGTATTTACAGTGCCATCACTCGCAATAGCCCAAAGTTGGAAACAACTCGAATGTCCATCAAGAGATGAATGGATAAGCAAAATGTGATATAGCATAAACTGAAATATTATTCATCCATAAATAGGAAAGAGGAAAGTAAAACGGTGCAGACACTGTGTAAAACAACATGACTATTAATCTGTGTAAATTAAACATGGGGCTAATATATGACCCACTGATTCCTCTTCTGAGTATCTACCCAAAGGAACTGAAAGCAGGCACTCAGATACATATTAGTACACCCATCTTCTCAGCAGCATTATAAGAGCCAAAAGGTTAAAGCAACACAAGTGTCCATCAACGAATGAATAGATAAACCCAGTGCAGACCATCCCTCCCATGACATAGTGTTCAGCCTCAAAAACAAAGGGAATTCTGACACATGTTCCAACATGCGTGAACCTTGAGTACATGCGAAGTGGAAGGAGCCAGCCACAAAGGTCAAATATAACCACTTATGTGAGGTGCCTGGAGTAGCCCATACATAGGGGATAAAAATAGGACGGTGGTTTCCTGGGACTCAGGGAAGAGCAGAACACGAAGTTAGTGTTTAACGAGTTCAGTCTTTGTGCTGATGAAGATGGAAAACATTCTGGAGATGGATGGTAGCAGAGGCTACACAAGCAATAAGGATGTAGTTAATGACACAGAACAGTGTATTTAACAATCGCTTAAACAGTATGCATTATGTTATGTATATTTAATCACAAAGAAAACATGGAAAAAATGATGTATGCTACAACATGCATGGACCTTGAACACAACACGTCTGGTGAAAGAGGTCAGACACAAAAGGACACATGGAGTGTGAGTCTACTGACAGGGAATAATCAGAACAGGCAAATGCAGAGACAGAAAGCAGATCAGCGGTTGCCAAGGATGGGGATACTGAGTTTCCTTTGGAGGTCATGAAAATGCTCTGGAACTAGATGGCTGGTTGCACAACACTGCCAGTGTACCAAATTCCATGGGATTATATACTTATATTGGGTAAAATCATAAAATTTTTCCATTTACCTAATGGAAATTTAAATTTAAATTTACCTAAAAAATATTCAGCTCTTGTATTATTTTTTTACTCTTGTGCACAGGGCTTCTTCCTCAAAGAACATGGAGCAAAGTTATAGCTTTCATGAGCCCCGGTAACTCCACTAACATTTGAGGCCAAAGTCCATAGTCATGAAGGAATAGTTCTTTATTATACACTAGGGGCTTCCGTATTTGGACAGCAAAGTAGGAAACAGAGACTTGAAATTGATCTCAGAGAGAATCACAAAATGTGAAGTGGGTTTTAGTCTCAAATGCTCTTCCCTCAAAAAATACACGCATATCACAGCCTTTGTTTTCAGGTTTGCTCAAGTCACCTCACTTAATAATAAACCATCTTAGAAAGTTTACTTGAGGCTGGACTCAGTGGCTCAGCCTGTAATCCCAGCACTTTGGGAGGCTGAGGCGAGTGGATTGCCTGAGCCCTCGGGTTTGAGACCAGCCCAGCCTGGGCAGCTTGGTGAGACCTTGTCTCTACAATAAACAAAAAATTAGCCAGGCATGGTAGTGCACCTGTGGTTCCAGCTACTTGGAAGGCTGAGGCGAAAGGATTGCCGAAGTCTAGCAGGTCAACACTGGGGTGGCCATGAGCACGTGTGCCACTGCTCTCCAGCCTGGGTGACAGAGTGAGACTCCAACTGAAAAAAAAAAAAAAGGAAAGTTTACTTGCATTCCCGTGTTGGAGACAAAGAATATGAAACTAGGAGAGAACATGACACAAGTCCATAACCAAAGATCATTGAGTGACTGCAGGCATTAGCCGGGCTCTGAACTAAGACATTGGTGAGTTCACATCACATTCACAGAGTATGATTAGGACCTCTTGATTTCAAGTTTCAAGGTGTAACTGGCATTTAAGTGGACACTTACATGTCTTCTCATGGGAATATATGTATGGGCGTTTTTAGTACATAGCTTTAGTTTGCCAAGTGTTTCATAGATCATCTTTTCTGAAAGCCACAAAATTTTGTGTCGAATAATTATTCCTGTGTAGCTCTATCTGAGGAGCAGAAGGTAAACAATATTTCCAGGGACCAAGCTTCCCTGGATGAGAAAAGCCAACACCTGGCAGGACATGATGTTCTGAAATATGAAGACTTTCCTGCTGGACTGCAGATTACGGTGACAGTGGCAGTCTGTCCCTCAGTCTCCATGGGTCAACAATTTGTCATCCAGCAGGAGGAGACAGAGGACA